>NC_136813.1:127227241-127485557 GCF_951394365.1 Tetrao urogallus | reverse complement strand
GCAGACACCAGGTTAGAGGAGTCTGTTTGAAAATGGAATCTGCCAAGTACATGATGGATGAGTCCTGCCCAGTCCTGAGGGATCAGCTCTTGTTTGTCTTATAATCATTGGAAAACAGGAGCTGTAGGGGAAAAAAACACTTGATCAAAATCAGTGGCATTTCTTGGGCAGAAATTAGTGAGCAGTCTGCTGGGCAGCAGCCCAAGGGAGGAGAGAGACTAGTTTGAAGAAATTATCATTCGGCCTGATTGAGTTTTTTGTGGCATGTTTCAACTGTTCCCATTCAGATCCTATTAAAAGGATTAAGATGGTATAGCCTTGTCTGTTCTTTGGCCTTGTAAATGCAGACGTCCTTTTGAAAAATAAAAGCCTAAGCTATGCAAGGATACAGTAGCTGGCCTTGTCATAAACAGCATGTGCTGACCTAGTTCAACAGGCAAGCCATATATAATGTTAGAGTCTGCTATCTGTGCCTTCTGAGCAGCTGAACTAATGACACCCCTTTTCATTGAGATTTTCTTTTCCAGTTGACTAAATCTGACGTCCAAGCATGTAAAATTCCCAGGTGACACTAGGCATAAGTGGGCATTTATTTATAAAGGCACTCTATCATACAAGTTCTCTAATGACTAATAGGATGTAGGTTTGCACTATGATGCTTCTTTCCCTTCTACTTGCATAGCTATTTTCACAAAACTTGTAGCATCTTAATTATCTGTGAAATCTCAGCTTGTTGCTTGTGGTTGATAATAGCCAAAGGATTCAAATGTTACTAAGGAGAGGGGAGGAAGGCACATAGTGGTTACATATACTTCATTTACGCGTGTAGAAACTCTGTAACATAATTTCAGGGCATGAAGAACAATAAAATTTGGACTATTTTTGGAAGGGATGGAAGGATAGTGGAAAGGATAACAATGAGCTTCATCTCTGGGGAGACTTGGCGATCTTTGGACTGAAGTAGCACAAGAAAAAAATGTAAGCTACAAGTAATAGAACCAACATACTTGGGAAGAGCTGAATATAACAGACCATATTCTATAGCCTGCTTACCCAGGCCTAGTAAGAAGGAGTACAGAGCCTCTTGCAGTGACAACATGGAGGAACATTTGAGCCTAATTCCTCTGCCTGAACCTCCAAACTGAAAATGTGAATATTGTGGCTGTTGGGTAGTTTGCTCATGTAGGTAATCACATTCAGGCACCTTGGTTTTATTTTTCACTTGAATGTGTATGTTTCTTTAACATTAGGTGCTTTTCTAACTTCCTCTGTCAGATTAAGAAACATTTTAATGTAATTCTTAGCTATTTCACTCAAGAAAATAACTTGTACGTGTTGTAAAGTCACACCTCAACAAACAGAACAGAATAAGTTTTCCTTACGCTTCCCATTTTCCTGAGCACTGCCTCAGCTTTTGTGACACTTGTTCAATCACCTGAGCTTTATAGCTTTCTTTTTAAAAGGCAAACACTACAAATCTCTGACTTATTCCCACATTAGGCTCACAGCTGCCACATGACCAAAACAACTGTTTCTCCTTGCTGCTACTTACTGCACACTTACTTACATACCTATGGGTCGTGTTTCTCCTTTAATATGGTGCCAGATGGAACTCAGCCTTTGTCCCTTTGTCCCCACTGTCCTCAGCATTTGGTAAGGGTTTGCAGTATCGCCTTAGTCCACCTTTCTGTTAATCCTTTAAAGTTTTGATGTAGCTTGATCAGCCATGAGCTGTGAATAACAAAACACAAAGGACATCATGCAAGAACATGAGGGCAGGCATAGCTGGAAAGACCAAATGTTCCTCCAACTTGGTATTGACTCTTGAGGTTTAATTATGACTGAATGTGGTAGCTGCTATCAATGGCCTACTGTGACAGGTGTTTCCTATGAGGACTTCCCATAAATGGCTTCTTTGAGCTCACACATGAATCTCCACATATTTATTAACCCTTATTAAAAAGAGTGTGTAGGGAGTGTGACAAGAGCAGTAACAGTACTATCCCCCCACACTTACATTTTGCTGTCCAAAGGCAATCTGAGGCAGAGCTGTGGTCTCACAACCAACAGTCATTGTGAATTTTTGTTCCCCAAAGCTGTCAAATCATTTTTTGAAAATGTGATCATTGTTAGCATCCAGCAGCTGCTGAATCAAGGAATGACAGATAAATATATTTCGGGTGATGGATCGGTTTTTTTCTATGTTGTGAACCTTCTCTGACAGTTGAATGATGTCCATTAGCTCCCATTACAGAGACAGCAGGAAGCATTTTCTTACATTTCTTCCCCAGGCAGCACATGTCTTCTAAATATGTGTCACAAGTCCCTTCTTATGGACTCCTACTTAGTTTAATATTCCACTTTATTCATAATCCCTGTTGTGTTCCCAACACTTTCTTTTCTACCGTCTTTTCTGAAGGGAGAGAATCAGAACTGTGCACTGCCCTCAAGGACACCATGGACCAAATGATCTTTAAATCTTTATCAATGACAGTGGGATTGAGTGCACCGCCAGCGAGTTTGCAGAAGACACCAAGCTGAATGGTGTAGTTGGAACAACAGAAGGAAGAGATGTAATCCAAAGGGATTAAGCTTAAAAAGCAGGCCCACGAGAACCTAATGAGGCTCAGTAAGGCCAAGTGCAAGGCGTTGCTGTTGGGTTGGGGTAATCCCAAATATGTGTACAAGCTAGGAGAATACTATCTTGAGAGTAACCCTGTGGAGAAGGACTTGGGGGCCCTAGCAGTCGAGAAATTGTACATGAGCCAGCAGTACGTGCATGCAATCTAGAAAGCCAACTGCACCTTGGACTGCGTTGAAACAGGGGTGGCTAGCAGGGCAAAGGTGGTGATTGTCCCTCTCTATTCTAACCTTGTGAGATCTCATCTTGAGTACTGTGTCCAGCTCTGGGGTTCCCAACACAAGATGTAAAACTGTTGGAGTGGGTCCAGAGGAGGGCCATGAAAGTGTGATCAAAGCGCTGGAGCCCCTCTCCTATGAAGAAAGGCTGAAGGAGCTGGACTTGTTCAGTCTGGAGAAGAGAATGTTCCAGAGAGACCTCATTCTGCCCTTCCAATACTTGAAGGGAGCTTGTAAACTCTAAGAGTCTGACATTTCACATGGGTAGATAGTGATACGACAAGGGCGAAGAGCTTTAAACTAAAAGAGGATATTTAGATCAAATATTAAGTGGAAATTTTTCACTCAGAGGGTGGTGAGGCACTGAATAGGATGCTCACAGAAGCTGTGTATGCCGCATCACTGGAGGCATTCAAAGCCAGGCTGTATGGGGCCCTGGGCAGCTTGAGCTGGTGCCTGATCTAGTGAGTGGAACTTTTTTCTTTGAAAACTTGAGATCACATTCAGATTCCCTTGCAAGTTTGGCTTTCTCAAACCCTTGCTACTTGCCTACTTGACATCACACATGCTCCAGGAGTTAAAGCCTGGATCTGAGGATTTTGAGTAAGATATATAGAGATGAGGTGATTAAAACCATGATTTTTTGCTAGCTGGAGGCAGTTACTCTCAGTGGTTTCAGCTGAAGGAACCTCCTTCTGCATGAGTTTGTTCAGCAACATAATGAGCTGGAGTTGACCAACTAATATAGCACTAGAAGGGGGTACTTTTCTGGCTGATTTATTGAGCAGCAAAGCCTGAGCAGATCCAGTGCAGTAGAGCAGGATAGACACAAGCAAACCCAGACCAGCCCTGCTGCACAGCCCAGCTTCATTGGGCTCTTGGGAGGCACTGGGCCCCTAACAGATGCCCAGACATACCCATGTGCTGAGTTCCCATAAACTCCTGTCTCCTATAATCTTATGATGCAGGGTTGTCCCTCCACAGTTACTGAACCTGCAAAATCTCTGTCAGAGAGAGGAACAAAACCCTAATTAACCTGGCAAACACAGTGGACAAGTGATAAAGCTTCAGTGTCCTCTGGCTTATTTTCTACTAGCTGTGGTGTAGATGTTCTAGGAAAGCAATGTTCAGTGCTGCCATTAGCTAATAAAATGGTTTTTTCAGCAACATTTATGAGAAGGGCTCATTTCCTTTGAGTAACTGTGCTTTGACGTTATTGGGAGAACTTTTGTGGCAGATATTTACTTGGCTGAATTCCTGTGGCATCCTCCGAATGCATTTGACACAGGGCTGGGGCACAGGCTGCCAGAAGATGAAAGAGCACTTTGCACAGCACCTTATCAATTTGTTGTGCTAACTGAGAAGCCTGATGACTTTTCCACGGCTATGAAGGCTGGCTAACTCTCCCTGAACCATTAATCTCAGGACAGCTTGAACTATGAGGGCTGCTTCAGACATTTCTGTAAAAATAGACCATGAAGTATGCATCTGAAAGACTTTGCATCTTTTACAGCTTCTTGACCTCTTATGAGTGGATTTTTTACTAATGGGAAGGATTAGATGCAATATCCTGGTGTTTCAGCGCAATGCAGTAACCAGCTCGCACAGCTGTTCTCAGTCATGTCTCCAACAGTGCATCTACTTGGGCTGTGCATGAAGTCGGGGCTTGACTCATTGCTGCTTTGGCTCATCGCTGCTTCAATTTGTCAGGTCACAGATTCAGCCTTGAGTCTGACGCCTGTGTTTTTGAAGTTTGGTTTCAGTGGAAGCAGACTTGCTAAAAGAAAATTATGGAGGAAGGGAACACTTAGGAAGACTGCTATTTCCCTACCATTATCTTTTGTCCAGGTGGTGCTGTTTTTCTTGCTCCACAGCTGCTGCTCTGAATAGTCTTTCTCGTATTCCCAAAAGGTTGTGATAAGCTGAGGTTGTAAGACACCTGGGCCAAATAAATCACAGTGCTATGTAATCATTGCACACACAGTAACAGAAGATTCATGTAACTGAGACAGCCGAATGTTAATGCAACCTGTCCTATGATTGTAAAAAATATGAAATGCCTGAGGCATGAAATATTGAGTCTCAAAGTTTTTGAAATTTGTCTCAAGCACTTTTTTTTAAATCATACCTTCTTCTCAAAATTAAACTTGTTGAATGAGGTTATTTCTTCTGTCAGATATTTTATGTAATATTTTATGTAAGACACAGAAGGAAAGGAATTTTATATTGCAGTATTACTTTTTTGTGTGATAACCTCAGTTGCACTTGGGTTGCAGGCATGCTGCCTGTGCAGACTTGGCTGCAAAGGTGAAGAAAATATATCTGTAGTGCAATATTTGGACATAAGTCTGATGAACACAGTATAATCGTCTGTGTTCAGGACTGGGGTGTCAATGCAAGAAAGATGTAGAGCTTCTGAAAAAAGTCTGGAGGAGGTCCATGAAGATGCTCAGAGGGCTGGAGCACCTCTCTTATGAGAAAAGGCTGAAAGAGCTAGCCTTGTTCAGTCTGGAGAAGAAAAAGTTGTAGGGTGACCTCATGCCAGCCTTCTAGTTCTTGAAGCAGAAGAAGAAACAAGTTTTCACATGGTTTGATAGTGATATGACTAGGAGGAATGGTTTTAAACTATAAGAGGGGAGACTTAGATTGGATGTTAGGAGGAAATCTTTACTTGGAGGATGATAAAGCAGTGGTACAGTCTGCCCAGAAAAGCTGTAAATGCTCTATGTCTGGAGACATTCAAGGCTGGGTTGGATGGGGCCCTGAGAAGGTCCTTTCCAACCCAGTCTATTCTGTGATTCTAGGATTACCTCATATCTCTTTCCACTGGAATCAAAACAGTGACTAGCAGCAGTCTTATAGACACAAGCTACAAAGAAATACACAAGCAAATAATAAGACACAGTCTTACCTTACCCCTCATAATATTTATAAATATCCTTTCATTAAGAATAATATTGCTTGTTTTCTCATTAAATTATACACCAGGCAAAGTCACTGCACTACAGATCTTACAACAAAACAGACCAGTGAGTACTGGTGCAGAAGTAGAAGCTCAACCATGAATCCAAATATTTCAGCATTTAAATACCCAAGACATTTTATAGAGAGTAAGGAGAACAACCCCTTCCCCTTGCACTCAGCTGCTACACACTGAGCACTATCCACTTTCTCTCCAGTATTTGTAGTCATGCTATCTGTGGCTCTGGGGGAGCACCCGATCTTTCCCATGGTTGGACTGCGAGCCTGTGGTTTCTACTTGACATCTGATGTCTGCCAGATTTTTCGTCATCATCATACAACCTTTTCACGTCGAGTCATGAACACAAAACACATTGTCAAACTTAAAAAAAGAAAAAAAAAGAAAAAAAAGAAAAACCTCTTCAAGAAATTGCGTTGTTACTACCACCTAGTGGTGGTTATGAGGGAGTTGCAGCAAGCGCTTAAAAAAAATGTATCAGAATCTTAAAACGGCCTGGGTTGAAAAGGTCCACAACGATCATCTAGTTTCAACCCCCCTGTTATGTGCAGGGTCGCCAACCACCAGACCAGGCTGCCCAGAGCCACATCCAGCCTGGCCTTGAATGCCTCCAGGGATGGGGCATCCACAACCTCCTTGGGCAACCTGTTCCACTGTGTCACGACCCTTTTTTTTTGAAAATTTACTCCTAATATCTGACCTAAACCTCCCCTGTCTCAGTTTAAGACCATTCCCCTTTGTCCTATCACTATCCACCCTCATAAACAGTCATACCCTCTCCTGTTTATATGCTGTCTTCATGTACTGGAAGGTCACAATGAGGTTTTCCCAGAGCTTTTTCTTCTCCAAGCTAACCAAGCCCAGTTCCCTCAACCTTTCCTTACAGGAAAGATGTTCCAGCCCTCTGATCATCTTAGTATTCCCCCTCTGGACCCACTCCAAGAGCCACATCTTTCTTGTGGGGGCCCCAGGCCTGGATGCAGTACTCCAAATGAAGCCTCACAAGAGCTGCGTAGAGGGGGACAATCACCTCCCTCTCCCTGCTGGCCATCTCTTTTTTAATGCAGCCCAGAACACAGTTGGCCTTCCAGGCTGCACGCGCACACTGCTGGCTCATATCCAGCTTCTGGTCTACCAGGACCCTCAAGTCTTTCTCTGCAGGGCTGCTCTCAAGGGCTTCTTTGCCCAGTCTGCATAAATACCTGGGATTGCCTTAGCCCAAGTGCAGCACCTTGCACTTGGCCTTGTTGAACCTCATTAGGTTCACATGGGCCAGCCTGTCTGGAATGGATGGCTTCTCTTCCCTCCAGTGTATTGACTGCACCATTCAGCTTGGTATCATCTACAAACTTGCTGAGGGTGCAATCAATGCCACTGTCTATGTCACTGTTGAAGATGTTGAAGAGCATCAGTCCCAAGACGGACCCCTGAGGGACGCCACTTGTGACCGGTCTCCACTCAGACATAGAACCATTGATCACAACCCTTTGGCTGTGACCAGCCAAACAATTTCTAATCCACCAAACAGTCCATCCTTCATACCTCTCCAGTGTAGAGAGAAGGATGTGGTGAGAGACCATGTCAAAGGCTTTGCAGAAGTCCAGATAGATTACATCCGTCCCCTTCCCCCATCCACCGAAGCCGTTACTCCATCATAGTAGGCCACCAGATTGGTCAGGCACAATCTGCCCTTGGTGAAGCCATGCTGGCTGTCTTGAATCACCTCTTTATCTAGTATGTGCCTTAACATAGCTTCTAGGAGGATCTGCTCCATGGTCTTTCCAAGCACAAAGGTGAGGCTCACCAGCCTATAGTTCCTCAAGTCTTCCTTTCTCCCTTTCTTAAAAATGTGAGTAATGTTTCCCTTTTTCCAGTCACCAGGAACTTCACCAGACAGCCATGATTTTTCACTTCTTCAACTTTTATGTTGCTTCAAAACAGGACTATGCGCGCATGATTTACATGATCTTTTGGTTTCCAGCAGACTCTTAAGATCCCCTCCAGACAGATGGTAAGTCAGTGCTTTATTTAGTAGAGAGATTTGCATGGCTTCTAACACAGGACAATGAATACAGCAGGTAAAGCCTGCAAAGCAACACTGAGAATTAATGGGAATTTTGAGAAAAAGATATAACAATAAATCTCATCAGTGGTCATAATATATGACAATCATCTGTCAGCCTTAGCACCTGGAGGAACATCACTGGCATATTTCATCAGAATCACTGAAGCCAATAGGTGCAATCTCCTTGGAGGAACCATTAGAGGAATAACAGTGTCAATGGAGATTGGATTTAGGAAGTGCCAGTGGACTGAAAATATTTTCCTAACATTTTGCATCTAAGAAACAATGAGGGCACTCTATTATCTAGAAGCTGGAAAACCGTGTGGCCATGAGAACATCTGACAGGAAGTATTGTGACGTTAGCAAGAAATCTGTATGAGTTGATAGATCTGTGGAATGGATAGACTATGGCTAAGACATACTGAACCATACCAGACATAAGAATGTGATTCGCATCATTACATGTTATTCAAAATCATTCTGGAGTTGAATTGGCCATTTTGTAGCAATTACCTTGGTTTTGAGGGAATTGTTGTTTCTTTGCCACCAGAGGTCAGCATGCACCTCATTAAATAGTAGCTATTCCTAGCGATTAAAATCTAAATCAAACCTTGAGCATTCACAGACCTCCAAATAGCTGCCCTTCAAAGAAGCAGGCAGATCAGTCATGCTGAGCCCAAACAGAGCTGAAATCTCTTAAATGTGAGGGCAAGATTTTTTGTGCAACATGAGAATGATGAGGTTGGGTTACTCATCACAGGGTAAGAAGAATTAATTTTCCCTAAAATTTTAATGACACGGAGAATGCAAATTTTAAATTTAGTGTGCAAATTAAATGAGAAATCCTTTAAGATCTCTCTCTGTCATCTAAGGAAGCACAAGACCATTGATTAAGGCTTCACTGGAAGAAGAGGATTTCTCATCCCTGACTGGAGACATTCATAGAAGTGGTGCCTTTGTCTCACCATTCTGAAAAACATCTTCAAAATGTGAGCATCTGTGCTGCAATCCTTTCCCTCTCTTTCATAAGAAGATCCCAAACCCAGCTTCTAGCCACTGTGCAATAGCGTTTGTACCATGCAGACTAAATGGTATCACATAAAGATTGTATATGGAAATAGTTTTGAAAATGTTGGCTGATAATGGCACAAACATTATTTTTCCAGATATTTGAGGCCTGATCATATTGTATTTAATATTAAAGGGAGACAAAGAGTGTGATAGGAGTTAGTCTTCTGCTGGGGTAGAATAACAGAGTGGTTCTAAGTATTTATTTTTTAACATGAATTTATGATTTCAAAATAAGTATATAAAAGTCTCTTTATTCTACACTGGGGAATGCTTCTCTTAAACAATTCCAAGTTCAAGTCCTAAGAGCTTTTCTTATGTATATGCCTGACTTTTGTCATGCTTTCCTAGGACTTCTGCCTCAAGTGCCAGCACAAGCTGCAAGGTAAACTCAGAAATCCCACAGCAATCACTTCTGTGCTGTGCACCTTGGGATAGGACTTTACTGCTTGCAGCCTTTGTGGTGTGGAAGGTGCTTTGAATGTGTTTGGCATAAACATCCCTACTGAGTGATTTTAAAATGAACCAAAATTTTGGGGGTTTGTTAGTTGGGTTTGAGTTTGAGTTTTTGCTGTTGTTGTAGTAGTTATTGTTTGTTCATTTGTTGATATTTTAGACTCCAGAACCCACTTATTTTGAAGGAAACAGAAGCAATAAATAAAAAGGGGATGTTGTGAATTGAGAAAGGCCTAGCCGACTTGGCAAAGCGGTGTATCAGAGTATTCATGCTATTCAGAATAAACAATGACACAACAGAGGTGGTTGGTGCCTTTCTTTTTTCACTGTTCAGTTAGATGAGGGACAGTAGACTTCAAAAATAGAAAAGGCTGCTCAATCACCAGATAATTAAACAAGATATTAGACATCCATGGGAACAATCACAGAGGGGCAGAAGGTGGGATTTAAAAGCGCAAATATAAGCATCTCTGCTTTGAAGCAGGTGAGAATCCTTAACTGAGGTACACAGAGAGAAGTTATAGGTGCACCAGTTTGCTGCAGGATTTCCTAACTTTTCTGCTGGAATGTTTGTTAAACTCTAAAGTCAGAGAAGGGTTAATGGGCTTTGATGAACAATGGGTTAAGTATTGATATTAAGAAGTCATTAAACAGGTAACCTTAGAGAGAAATTTTTTAGCTGTAGATCCCATCTCCTTCGCAACCTGCATATTTACAAACACACAAGAATGAGAGATGCGTATCTGGCTAAAACTGCATCAGCTGCCTAAACTGTTGGTAGCTGCTCATGCAAGGTCTGCTCATGGAAGCAAGAGCAAGATATATAAGGAGTGTCTGAGGCCCCTTAGTGTGTTGGGCCCAGAGCAGAGGAGCTGAGGGGAGGCCTCATGGCAGATGCAGCTCCTCATAGGGAGCGTTGTGACAGCGATAGGGCCTGAGGGAACGGCATGGAGCTGTGTCAGGGGAGGGCAGCTGGGGGTTAGGGAGACAATCTGCACCACAGGGCGGTGGGCATGGAACGGGCTGCACAGGGCAGCGGGCATGGCCCCAAGTGCCACAGTATGAGAATTGTTTAGACAGAACTCTCAGACATACGGTTTGAATTTTGGGTGATGCTGCATGCAGCCAGGAGTCAGACCTGATGATCCCCGTGAGTCCCTTGTAACTCAGGATATTCTACGATGATATGATTCTAAGATTTGCCAGCGTGGCCTTAGGATTGAGTTTCCTCGCAGGTCCTGCCTGGTGAGGTACATCTCCACAAGCACATGGCAGGCTTTCACACAGTCCTTGGTCCTGCAATGAAGCCCATTATTTCTCCCAGGGACCTCTAGCCTAAAAAGTTGGAAAAATAAAGTAGCGATGTACTAGGATGAAGGTGGTCAAACAGACAGTGATGCCCTGATGATGCTTGCAGTGGGATTTCTGCTTCACTTTCTTGGCAGAAATCATAGAATTGTAGAATCATAAAATGTCCTAGGTAGAAAAGGACCACAAAGATCATCCAGTTTCAACCCCCCTGTTATGTGCAGGGTCGCCAACCACTGGACCAGGCTGCCCAGAGCCACATCCAGCCTGGCCTTGAATGCCTCCAGGGATGGGGCATCCACAACCTCCTTGGGCAACCTGTTCCACTGTGTCACCACCCTCTGTGTGAAATGTAGTAATACCACATTATGGATTTGGATTTGAAGTTACTGATATAGACGGTGTTTCTAATTTTTCTATCATCCAATGCATTTAGCATTCAAACACACAACTGAATGCAGATGGTGTTTGCCAAGGCTGTGTTTTTTAACTTGGTCAGTAGATGTCACTGACAGACACCTACTCATGTATGGAATACGGCTGAAATAAGGTCCCAAGAAAAAGTAATGACAGCATCGTTTTTCCTCACTGGTGTCAATTTGTAGTGGCTGAGAAAGGGGAGAAGTAAATGTATTTCTGAGGAAAAATGTTCACAAGAAACAGTTGATATTTCCATATTACAGTTGCAAATATGATGAAACAATACATCTGGGCAGTGTCAATTCTGGTACATTGCTCCAGTCCAAATTCTGGAAATCATTCATTCATTTTTTATAAAAACATGCATTATCAGTGCCTGCTTTTAGACTAGTGTTTCACATGCTGCTATAGCAGCTAAGTGTTTAAACTGTTAAACTAATTCTAAAACTCTATCTAATGAAAACTGTTTAAAAGCATAGATTCAGTATATTTCGGACCAGTTTATAGTAGAGTTTATTAACAGGATGGGATTTTTTGTTAGCCCATAAAACCAGGCAGGCAAAACTGAACATCTATTCAGGAATTAATACACTATAACTGTTTAATCCTCCAGAATCTTCATGGCTTCAAAGTTTGCTGAATTGCTAAACAGCACTGCAAAACTTGCCAAAAATCAGCAGGCAAGTGTCCAGAAAGTCCTCGATTAATCACTGCACATTCCTTTTTGTGCAAAGCAAAGCCCCAGATACCACCAAATGTGACAGATGCTAAAATGAAACATCTTCACAAATTGCTGAGAACACTTATCTACCTCCTTTCTGACAATGGCTGTAAGTCCATCAGCTCTGAAGGTCTCCCTGCACACCAACACTCTTTGGAGCTTTCAAGAAATGCCAGTAGAAGCATTTTGAGCTGGGAGACACACAGGCCCAAGAATGGAAACTCTTGGGTGAGGGTTTCCAGTAAATGAAGATAAGGGAAGAATTATGCAGCATGAATAAGACCATAGAACAAAGAAGGAATTGTGAGAAGGTTTTTTAATTAAGTCAGTGCATTGGAAGTTTCTGAGACAATCACCATCTAAACCATTTTTGTCTTAAAACTCACGAGAAGAAGCTGAGTTAGTTCAACAAACTCTGGAAGCTGGGTTTGTTCAGCTTCCAGGGACAAGTGTTTTCTTCCTCCTCACTCCATGGGTGTGATACACAGTAAAAGCACAGGAGACAGCAGCCAAAACGTGTAGAAATAGAAATGTTGATTAGATTTAGAAAGAAGTTCTCCACCATGAGGTTGGCCAAGCCACCAGGTAAGCAAATGTGATAGGACAGAACCACAAGAAACCCAGTCTAAATTCCAGTCACTCTGTGCTCTGTGGGAGGTTGGACAAGAGGAACTCCAGAGTCCCTTTCAACACAAGTTACACTTTTAGTTTGTATCTCACAGAAACCTTTGGGGAATGGTTGTTCTTTCTTAAAACACTGGCATTCACACTCAACTCGATCTGGATAAAGCAGGGAAAATTACTATTATTATTCACAGTCTCCTTGGACAAAGGGAATAAACCAAAGAGGGGAAATGTTCCTCTTAACACCCACTATCACTCATCTGCCATGAATAGTAAGCAGAGGAGGTAAATATTTTATTATCAATCACTGTAAATTGATATTTACTTTTAGGAATTGTTTCCCATCTTTTCTCTCTGCATGTTCAAATGACAAGGTTGGCCACCTGTGTTCCAAGTAACCACACTGCTAACAATATAAAGCATGCAAAATGCAAAGAGATAATTTTTAAAATGCACTTAGCCCTGAAATTCCTTAAGATCTTGTGCCTGAAAACTATAGCATTTTTTTCCCCAGATTATTGAACATTAGAAAGTAATACTCACTGCAGGCTTGGCATGTAAATTAGTGCTCCACAGAATATTCTTAATGTCAACGTTAAAACATACAAGAGGCCTCCAATGGTACTCAGGATTGTTAACAATTCAGACATACAGCTTGTGTCTTGATTTCTCCCAAACTCTGAACACAGTAATCAAAAAGAAAGCAAAAACTAATGCAAACTTATTCTATCAGTGCAATACTATTTTTGTTTGTTTGCCCATTCATAAATGCTCCACTCTCTTCCAGGAGCTTCTCAACAGTCTGCATAGCCCTCATGGGAAGTATGCGTGAGTATGACCCCATGGGAGAAGCTGGCATCAGAGGAAAAACTTCATTATGAATTGGCACCGTGCCATCCTCAGATGCTTAGCTAGGAATAAAAGGTACTTTAAAACCCTTGAGCTCAGTACTGAGCATTTGACAATTTCTTTAGAGGCAGAATATGAAGTTGCTCCGCAGCAGGCTGTGTACTTCTCCATTGGCTTTTTTCTGCCCTGGCTTTATTCATCATAGAATCACAGAATCATAGAATGGCCAGGGTTGAAAAGGACCTCAAAGATCATCTAGTTTCAACCCCCTGCCATAGGTAGGGTCACCAACCCAATTCCTAGGGGGCCTTCCCTACAAATTAATTGTCTTCCTGTTTATTTTTATTTAATACTGGTTTACCTAGGAACATTAAAGGAAGATTAGATTGGCTTAGGGGACTTGCAACTTCCAGACTTTTTCAGTATGCAGATCAGTAAAAAGTCATTGGAAGTATTCCCTTTTCTTATATGAATAAGCCAACAAAACAGTCTTCCTTGCTTGCTTTGTTGTTGACACTCCCATGTACACAAGTGCACATCCTGATTCTGATGCACAGAATGCAGTTTGAAAGCTTATTTTCATGAAGGTTTGCTGTGATAGCTATCATTGCCAAGTTAAAAAAAAAAAAAAAAACAACCTAATTTGAAGAGAAATGTCAGTCAAGTTTCATACTAACGTGAGACAGTCAGAAAATGACTAATTCTTATGAGTAATATGTGTATTTCTCACAACACTTTATCCCATGTAGGGTAAGTTAGATATTATCAGTCAATTATACTTAGTGCTTTTCAGCTCTCTCTGGCACCCCGACCTTATTTAAGTGCCCAGTCCCAAGCAGCATCCCAAAGGCCAACGACTCACAGCACAGGGGGGCATTCCTTCCTCCAAGCTTCTATTGTCCTGCATCTTCATCTGTGTATTCTTTATCTGGAAATGCTTCTTTTAGAAGAAAGAAAAAAAACCTTATAAACAGTGAAGGGAATATACACAGATGGAGGATAGTTGTGATCAAAGAAAATTTCAGAAATTGTGTTTAGGCTACCCTTGCCACACGCACGCTGCAAGCTCACAGCAGAGCTGTGCTATTAAACAGTGTTCAAGCCTACTCCTCACGCTATTTTAAGAGCCAACCACTTCAGAACTCCCCATCTTGCTTTCTAACTATAGCACAAACCAATAAGGTGTAGCACATGAGTTAGACTTCTATACCCATGCCGTTTTTGTAATAACATGCTTTGTGGAAGAGTTTTCTTGTTAAAGAGATGGCACCCAAATCCAAGCAGCAGTCTTGCAGGGCTGCAGACGTTGGAGTCAGACTGAAGGTTATAAAAGAGGAAGGTAGGAAGGAGGAGCAATAGAATCCAGCTTTTGTTTTTAAGGAACATGTGGTTAGGAAGTATTTTTAGTGAAGTTATGGAAAATTTGACATATGAGCTGAGAAAATGCTCAAAGCTGAGGTATAACAACCCCATACAGCATTTTATTTTTAATCTTCATGCTTGTGTTATCAGCTCCTGGTGTTTGAAGTCACTAAGCACTCTGAAAAAGTGTGTTTGTTAAGGTTGTTGGTTTACTGTTGTCTTCCTTGGTTTGACTGTGATAACATTTATCTGGGTGTTTGTTAGGTTTGTTTCCTCTGAAGTGAGAGGGAGGGGTCAGAGGCTAGAAATTGCCTCTTCAACATGAGAGCTGCTGTGTATTTAAATAACTCGAAAGGGGGGAAAAAAGGTTCTACAACAGTCTTTACTCCCTTGTGTGGACTGGCAATGGCTACATACCAACCCCTTGTCCTTTGTCATTTTATAACTTCAAGACAGTAGGCTGACTTTCATGTCAGTAACATATTTTACCTTAGCAGATGTTGCTTTTTGAGTTCTTAGGCAAAATGATTACTTAATGCTTGCTCTTTAAAATACAGGGTTGAATTACTGCTGTTCTTCCCCTTCACTATGTTTCCTGATCACCTGAAGCGCTCAGAGGGCATTTTCTTGCTTTGTTTCTGAGTAACTCTTGTGCAACTGAGGATACAAGAAAGAATACAAAACAGGAAAACAAACAAAAAGTAGAACCAGAAACCTCTTCTGGAAACTGCTAATTCTATTGCTATATACTTTCTGCCTCTTTAGTATTTCAATACTGCATATTGATTATATACTGCTAAGCATAAGACCAAGTTCAAGATCTTTGCTACTAGACATAACCATCCAGCTGAAAGGCATGTTTTTTTCTCCAAAAGTATTTGACTACAGCAGTACTCTACATTTATAATTAATGTTGGTTTTGCCTGATGCAGCTAACTGTAGCAGCAATTAATCCAACCTTTTTGTCCTTAACACTGTAAGCCAACTAATGTAAGCATCTCCATGCTGGTTATACCATATCCCTGGTGTATACTTGAGCGTTTTTTACGGTGTTTGCCTTTTTTTATTTATGCTGTGCAATCAGCTGTATCACTGATGAATTCTGTTTTCTTTTTCCACATGAATTGTTACAAAACATGCATTCCTCAGGCCTGAACAGCTGAATTTGCTGCTAATGCCCTGTTTGTGATGGCAGCATTCAGACCAAGCAGAGATGTTCCTCCTGCTTACAGGGATTGTTAGAATCATAGAATCCTTAGAGTTGGAAGGGACCTCTGAGAGCCATCTAGTCCAACTCCCCTGCAATGAACAGGGACACCACAGCTAGATCAAGTTGCCCAGGCCTTATCCTAACCCTCTGCCAAGTCTTGCCTTGAATGTTTCCAGGGTCGGGGCATCAACCACATCACTAGGCAACCTGTTCCAGTGCCTCGCCACCTTCACTATACAAGATTTTTTCCTTGTATACAAGCTAAATCTATCCTCTCTGAGTGTGAAGCCATTTCCCCTTGTTCTATCACCACAGACCCTGCTAAGCAGTCTGTCACATTCTTTCCTGTAGCTCTCCTTTAGATAATGAAAGGCTGTTATCAGCTCACCTAGAAGCCTTCTCTTCTCCAGGTCGAAGAGTGCCAGCCTCTTTCAGCCTGTCCACATAGGAGAGGTGTTCCATTCTGTGGATCTCTAGTGCAGTTATTCCTTCCCACACCTTATCATGGAAAAGCTCACTATCCTCCCCACCCCCCTTCACACCTAGCCATCCCAATAGGTCCAGCTAGCTTTTCCCCAAGGACCCTTCTTCCCCTTTGAGAAAGGCAAACCTCATCCAATGCCCGCAAACCAGGTACCATGTAGACTAATTGGTTGTCAAAAAATCCAAAGTTCTAGTGACAGCACCAGCCAGAATGCCAGGTATTTAAAGATATAATCCTTTGGCTTGTTTCTGTGTCCTTACCCAATACAGGAGGCAAAGAACAAAAGATGATCTGGGCATTCAATTCTTTTAGCCATTGTCCCCAGGCCCTGAAATCTCTTGATAGCCCTTAACCCACATGTAGCCAACTCATGTCTCCCTGTATGAAGAAGCAGTAAGGGTTGTGGTCTGTCAGCCATACCAGGCTAGTGGTTTCCTGGCGATGTCTCTCACCCACACCAGGAAGATAGCAGACTTCTCTAAGAAGAGGTTCTGCTCTGCATATTGGACATTCAGTTCCCTGCAGGGAGGAATGACCTACAACCAATACCTATCTGTTCTTCAATGAAGCAGTCTTAGTGTTAGGGGAAGGCTTTTCCTGGTTTGGTTTTGTTAGCATGTCAGGACTGAGTGAGTTGTTGCTGCCCTCAGACAGCCTTGCACATCCAGGGCCTCATACCTGTTGTACAGAGGTACTTCGGGAGAGAGCAGGCAAGGAGGTTTTCATATGCAGCTTTGGGTGCAGACTTGTCTCCATCCACTCTTTTCCTTTGCATTCTTGCCTCCAGCCTTGGAATTCTTTTTCCTCAACTTAATGTGATACAGGCTGCCTTGGGTTTGTGACTTTTTTCTTTGAAATTACCTGTTTGTTCATCAGTGAAATCTAATCATGTGAAGGACTGAAGAAATGAGGGTTGGACAGAAGCCAACACAAAACGGGTTTAGAAATACTATGTTATTTTCTAGTTGGTTACTGTTTTGTTTTTGTTTTTTCCAAATTCAAGATGAGTAAGCAGAGAAAAAAATCTGCAACTTATCTCCATTTTTGGTAGGTGAAGCTCTTGCCATCTGGGAGATGGATAGATTTTGACAGTGAGAACAGTGTTTCATCAAACTCCCATCTGGATATTGTATTGTAAAACCTTACTCCTTCCAAAAAAAACCCCGCCTTTTAGGCTGCTGTGGAACAGTCTCAACTAATTGCTCCTCTGGGCAAGATCCTTCTAGTGTTCACTACAGAGGCAAGAGTTGCAAAGTCCAACCTGAAACACCCCTCCAGACTACAAGGACCAGCAGGATGTCTCCAGCCTCTGCTGTACACTGTGAAATCCACAGACTGGGTAAGGAAAATCATTCTGGGGAGAGAGCACTGCTGAAGAGGTTTCCTGAACTCTTCTTGCAGTGTGTACAACTGCAGGAGGAAAGCAACTACTTACTGGAGCATGGAGAGGAAGATGCTCGAGGAAGAGGATCATGGGTGAGTTTGCCCTCCCTGTGGGACAGAGACATGCTCCATCCAGCTCTACAAAGTCTACTAGAAACACAACTCCTCCAGATACTAACCTTGATACCAAATGGTATTAAGGGAAAATGACCCTGCTGGAAACCAGGTAGATGGAAATATCAGGTCTTGCTGTAAATAAGATCAGATAGAGGCTGACCAGCTGCAGTTCATGTATAATTTTCCATATAATTATGGAAATAATCTTCTGTTCACTCACTTCATTGTTCATATCAGTTTCCAGACAAATTTACAGCCCATTATGTTTCTCATCTGAAGGATTATTACCTGGCTGTAACCTGAATTCTTACCACATATTTTCCTGTAACTGTAACATACATTTTCTTCTCTTTAGACAGCTACTCCAAATGTTTAAATGAGAGATTTATTTCCTCCATTTGTTTTTTGCTGGAAATTGCCCTAGCTCTGTTGCTACAGAAGTTGTAATGTTTCAGAATCCACTGCAGCTACATGACATCCAGGCACATACAGGCACAGTCCACAAGCTCAGTGGAGGCTGGAAGCTGGGTGAAGGCCTGAGAATCAGAGAATCAGCAGCTCTGGGATCGGGATCAGGATGCCACACGTATGTTGAGCATCTTCAATCCAAAAAATTCAGCTCAGCAGGCAAAACCAGACTTTCCTTACTTGGAGTTGTGCAGCTACAGTTAAGAGCACCAGCAAATTGTTTTTTTTCCCCTATTTGTGTCACTGCTTCTCTGGCAATAGGTAATACAGAGGCTTGTGAGGCATGAGTAATCTCTGTTTGCAAAGCACTCTAAGGTACTCAACTGAAAGTGTAACTCAGGGCCATGAGCATGGATCCACACAACAGCTAGGCTCTGGAACCAGCAATTTCTGCCTGGAAAATTAGAGCAGCCAGCTTTATAAGGGACATTTCACCCTGGAGTGGCATATGACACATTTGAGCACTCAGGCCTAATCAGCAAAAATGGGCCACATGTAGCAGCAGGTGCCCAAATAAGCCACTAACCTTACATGCTGAGCCACCAAAAGCAGCTGCTCACCTATAGGCAGCTGGATGATATTTGCCAGAATAGGGGAAACAACAGAAATGCCACAGAAAACAGCAAAAAGTCCATGAAAGACTTTTAAGCTAAGGTTGAAAACACAGGGGAAAAAAACTTCTGCTTTCTGCTCAGTCCATCCTACACAAAGGCAAACAGTACTGTGCCATACAGTCTCTAAAAATGAATAGAACTATATCAGCGAAATACTTGTTCTCTATTTTTTCTTTAAAAGAAGATGGCCTGCAGTTACTGAATACTGACTGCTCCTTGAGGCACGCTCAGGCAGAGGCAGGGAGCACAGAGCAAGCTCTGCAACTCTGGCCAAGGTGAGTAGTTCTGGTATTAGCACTTTTCTAAGTGTTGAACACTTTCTCAGAGTATTGGGAAAAAAACAAAACAAAACAAAAAAAAAAAACCTGCTTTCTAACTCTTGTTCTGAGTTTGGGATTTTTTGGAAGCAGATACAAAATTAAGCTTGCTTAAGTATTGAATGAAAATACATCTTTGGGCCATGTTGAGGAGTCTGCTAAGAACAGCAGCGTGCTTTTAAAAATTATTACACATTGTGTCAGAACAACTCACCAAAAAGAGCACTTCAGGCTATACCAGCACTGAGTATCTCCTTTTTTTCACCCTCACAAATGAGATTTTAGAGCATGCTCAAAGTCCACCCGAATCTACATCCAGTCTCTTTAAGTAAGCAAGCTTGATGCCGTTGGCCTTTCCATAAATGCTGGCTGATTAGTTCAGCCCTGCTGAGTGTGGGACTGATTGCGGGCACAATTCAAGGCTGTAGGTCACAATTAGTCTTTCTTTGTGTGATAAAATGATTATAAAATTCACATGGACTGAGATTCTGTGTTGGACTAATGCGCAACAATGAATTGATGTGCCACATTCCTTGTGCATATACTGTTCTCTGTGCTCTTTAGTTGTTGTACATGTATGAATGTTTAGAAATTTAAAAGGAAATATTTATACATGTATCAACACAGTAGTGGGTAGGGGGAGTAAACTTTTCATATTTCACAAAACACTTTTTTGGGTAATTATGCAAAGCCATTCACTATTTAGTAGGTTGGTTTCGTAACAGGCCATTTCTGCTGTAGTGGGTGAAAGCATGCCAAATAAGAAGACAAAAAACCATAATTCTGCTTGATAAATTGGCTAATTACCATGGGAATTTTGCAATTTGGAAAGCCTGAGCTCTTCTGCAATGGGGAGTGACTAAGAAAAGCAGCATTTTGATTTAAATTGAAGCCTCATACACTCCCAACAGGAAAGTGTCTATTATCACGGGCGTCCAAACTTCTGGCTTGCCTGTACTGCACTGACTGAAGAGGAATTTTCTAGAGCCACATATAAAATATATAATATAGTTCATGCATGTAAGTAACAAAACTTCTTTTTTCTTTTTTCTTTTTTTTTTTTTGCTACAACATATATAGGGGGCAACAAAAACATAAAACTTTGGGTTGGACACATTTAACCACACCTATGCTTTGAACTTGTTGCAAATGCCAGCTATCATAGAATCATAGAATGGCTTGAGTTGGAAGGGACCTCAAAGATCATCAAGTTCCAACCTCCCAGTCACAGATAGGATTGCCAACTGCCAGATCAAATACTAGATCAGGCTGTCCACGGCCCCATCCACCATAGCCTTGGACACCTTTAGGGACAGAACATCCACAGCCTCTCAAGGCAGCCTGTTCCAGCACTTCACCCCACTCTCAGTGAAAAACTTTCCCCTGATATCTAATCTAAATATTTCCTCTCCTTTAATTTAAAAACATTCCCCCTTGTCCTATCACTGCTTGTCTGTGTAAAAGTTGTTTTCCCTCCTGTTTATAATCTCCCTTTAAAGACTGCAAGGCCAGAATGAAGTCTCCATGGAACCTTCCCTTCTACAGACTGAACAAGCCCAACTACCTCAGCCTGTCTTCATAGGAGAGGTGCTCCAGCCCTCTGACCATCTTTGTGGTCCTCCTCTGGAGCCTCTCCAAAAGCTTCACATCTTTTCTGAGTTGGGGGTCCCAGACTTCAATGCAATACTCCAGATGAGGTCTCACGAGGGCAGAGGAGAGAGGGACAATCATTTCCCTTATCCTGCTGGCCCCCCTTCTTCTGATGCAGCCCAAGATTTCATCGGCCTTCCAGGCTGCAAGCACACACTGCTGGCTCATGTTAAGTTTTCATCAGCTGGGACACCTATGTTCTTCTCAGCAGGGCTACTCTCAAGGAGTTCTTCTCCAAGATTGTATACGTATCTGGAATTAACCCAACCCAAGTGCAAAACCTTGCATTTTGCTTTGTTGAACATCATTAGGTTCACAAGGGCCTACCTTTAGAGTTTATCAAGGTCCCGCTGGATGGCATCCCTTCCTTCCTCCGTATTTATTGCACCACTCAGCTTGCTGTCATCTGCAAACTTGCTCAGGGTACACTCAGTCCCATCATCAATATCATTGTTAAAAATGTTAAAGAGAACCAGTTCCGAGACAGATCCCTGGAGGACACCATTCCTCAGTGGTCTAATACTTGGACATAGAGCCATTGACAACAACTCTCTGGTTGCAAGCTTCCAACCAGTTCCTTATCCACTGAATAGTCCACCTTTCAAATCCATATATCTGCAATTTAGAGATAAGGATCTGGTGTCAAAGGCCTTGAAGAAGTCCAGGTAGATGGTATCAGCTTCCTTCCTTTTGCCCACTGATGCCATCACTCTGTCATAAAAGGCCACCAGATTAGTCAGGCACAACTTTCCCTTGGTGAAGCTGTGATAGCTGTCCTGGATCACCTTCTCATCCTTCATGTGCCTTAACATGTCTTTCAGGAGGACCTGTTTCATGATTTTCCCAGGCACTGAGGTAAGACTCACCAGCCTGTGAAATCTCCTCCCATATACACAAGAGCTCAGTGAGGACTAAGAATATACTTTCATAGCATTTCTCTTTTGTTATGTTATGCCTGCATCTTGAGAAAGACCTGGTTTCCAGTTTGGTAATCAAGAAAAAAAACACTACAAGCTGCACAGTACAATATGCCTGGCACACGAAGTAAATGGGAAAGAGGATTTTCTCATACAGGCAGACGATCCTAGGGACCATGAACTTTAAAAAATATATGTTTTTATTTATATCCTGAAATTCATGGTAAAATTACAATAATTATCTCTTGGAGTACTTGGACTATTTTTCATGTAAGGAAAAAGCAGCATACACGTTGCCTTTGATTTCACTCCCAACACAATTCCTCCTCTGTTGATTATGGAAGTAAATAATCATTGCTTGATAGAGTTCAGCATCTTCTTTATTTTCATTGAATGGAGCCAAGTCAGTTTACAAATGAGATCTTTACTCCTGAGTTCACCAAAAGCTTGTGCCTATAAACACAGTCTGTGCTGTGAGGAAAATACTAGAAAGTGTTGGAGACTTCTGCTTTGGTGATACCTGGACATCTGCTGTCAGAGTTCAATTAGTCTTGGAATACCAACATAACAGGACGGCTAAGAAAGTATTTTCCATCACAAATACCATTAAGAGCATCAGAATCAAGCCTTTCATAACAAACTTGGTGGCAGTAGCTCACAAGAGTCACAAACCAGCCGAAAAGACTACCAGATAGAATTATCAGGAAAAGCACTTTCTTAAGAAAAACTATAAGTGGTTACTGCTCCTTAAGGAGAAACACATCATTACAAAAAGCTCAACGTACATCAAGGATCAGAAGAGATGAAATTATTTAGCACTGAAAGACCCAGATCAGTGCCCTCACACTTGAGATGTCCAATTAGGAACACAGGCAGTGGAGAGAAAAAAGCTCCTCCAAGGAACAAGTCATAGTCTAGATGGGCAAGCTGGAACCAACATCCTCATAAGCCTGTGTCCTCCAGCTCAGTGTGTGGACTTCACTCACATGTCTGGTTAATTTGTTTTTGTTAGAAATACTGCTCAATTAGTCATTGTAGTCACACCTGTAAAGACATGCTCGCCAGGGTATGCTTCAGTCTTCTTTATGTCTGCCAAAATTGGCTAAAATAAGACAGATTTATATTACAACATATGTTCACCTATTCTGAGTAGTACTGATGGAATTATGGGCCTCTGTATGGACATCGTGCCATAGCAAGTAGGGCATGTAACAGATGTTGATGCAACAAAACAAAACTACTCTAAGCTGGTTAAAATAAAAGCATTCCTCTTTTCAGTCTTTTGAATTCTTGCAGTGTGCTTCACTGTATTTTACTAGCATGAGTAATGCTGAGCTGATGTCTTGACAACAGCCCTTGGAGCAGATCTTTCCTGGAGCTGATTCCATAGCTCGTGGCAAGAGCTAAAGCAGTTTATAGAAGGAAAAATGCTTTGCTGAGTACTTCTAAAACTCCTGCAGAAGGGAAGCTGCTCACATCCTAAATGGATTTTACTGAGTCAGAAAGCCCAAGCTTGCACCTTCTCTGCTTCCCAGCTCATGGGAGGAGATGAAGGAAGGCATCCCAGCAGCCAGCAGCCAGCAGCAGCAAGCAGAACCTACTTGCAAAGCAGAGATAGGAAAACTCACAGCAGCTTGGCAGAAAGCCAAGTCTGAGTTCACTTTGACAAGCACCACAGAATGATTTCCTTGTGATTTATACCATCAAAACCAAATCATTATGGAGGAGGAAATACAAAGACGAGTCTCTCCCAAGGCAAGGTTACAGTACTTGCAAAAATGGAAGCAACGCTTCTTCCCCTCCTAACACCACAACTGTTTTGAAAAACTTTAAATTACAAGTATCATTAAGACAGTATTTGGTAAAAATGATGAAAATTAAAAGATAGCAACTAAAAGAATACAAAGTGGAGAAATTACAGAACAAAGGTCACAGAGAATGACACAGAAGTTACAACGTGATTTAACAGAACAGAAGCCAGGACAGGATCTGATCACACTTCTGAGATTGGCGTCAATACGAAAGCAAAATCTGCAAGAGGGGAAATGTTAAATGAATGACTCATTTGGTACATATTTCAGGCAGGGAAATTACAGTCTTCAGGGAGCACTGCACAGTCACTTCAGCTTCGCAGCAGCCTGAAACAAGGACATAACTTCAGTTCAGGAGGAGGGCCCAGGCCGTCTGGCAGCCTCTGAGTAGTGCAAAATAAAAGGCAAAGAGAAAAGCCATTAGTATGCACAGCCATGGACAACTGAAATAAGGCAGGCAGCAGCTGTAAATCTGCAGTAAATGAAAGCAACAGGCTCAAGAGACAGGAAGACAGAGTGCCCCTCTCCTCCTCTTCCCTCAGGAGAAGGCCAAAGGCCTTCCCAAGTCACTTTGAAGTAAACAGACAGCTGTGTGCTGTTAGTGAGCTCCAACTCCTTTGTTTCTGACTCAGATCTTAATAAAATACTACCTTTGCAATTTAAGAAAGAACAGAAAGCACTTAAGGAAACCAAAGGAGGACCTTTCAGGTGGTTCTTTTTTTTGTCTTTTTTTTTTGGCTAATATTGTTTTATGATTTTTCATAGGCTGCTGAAATTCGTGCAGAAGAAAGTATAAAGGCAGCCACCCAAAGGCCACCCAAAGAGAATGAAAATGCTAATGGCAGCAGAAAGTACCATTTTAATGAATGCAAAGTGTCCATGTGACTGGGAAGCCCTTAAGTTTAAAGTTAGTAATTAGCAACAAGCAAGTAATAAGAGGAAAAAAATCTGTTCTGGATTGTTCAGCTCTCTCATCTATTCTTTATGCAATTTAAGCTAAGCTGTTTGGCTCCTCTTTACTAGGAAATTAGGTGCAAGGGAAGAGGAAGGAAAAGGCATAGCTCTTTAAATCATTGTAAAATAAACCCAGTTAGACATTATATATCTGCTCTTCGTCCCACGCCATGTTATGAACCTTAGCATTTGAAATCTCAGAGTTTACACTATCAAATATAATGTACTTTTTTTTATTCTATTGGAAGAATACTCTCAGTGTATCAGTTCTCTTCCTCCCTGAGCATGCACTCAGCACCTTCTCCACTTAGAAGCAGTAACCTTCCCATGTTTCTTTTCTTGATGCTAACCAAAGAGCTGACATGGTAGAAAGGTTGTCATGATTTTCCTTGGCTGCTTGAGGAAACGTGGAAGATTTAAGGGAGACAAGAGTTTGGATGCAGGATTACTGGTCCAGACAGTTACTGTTTCCTATCTGTAGTTGAACTAATATTCAACCACTGAATAAGCAAAGACATGTGACTGGCATAGATTTTTATTTGAGGAGGAAATCATTAGCAAGTTTATGTCTTTCCAAGGCCTCTCCTATCTACAAAGCCACTTTGAAGTTATGTGAAGGGTGTGTTTGTGTATTTTGGTGAAGCAAGTATCTCTCATAGCTCATGGGTGGTCAAATATACTAAGTAGCCCCTGGGTTAGCAGTACTTAATTATCTGCTTCCGAAGGACAAAACAATCTACTGCCGACAGATGCATGAGAATTTGATAAATTGCTTGTCTCTCTTCCTTCTAACCCTTGCAGGAGGACATACAAACAGATGCCAGATTCCTGTTTGGGGCACTGATAGAAAAACACAGTCTGTTTTTCTAGAGGTTTCATTCTCTGTTGTGCTCCCTATCACTCTGCTAATACCTTTTTTTGCTTGAAAAAGCAGGAAAGGAAGCTTCACCAGCAGGGCTGTACAAAAGAGCTGGGGTTAACTGGTATTAACAAAGGTCACAACCAACTGTTGAATTGCCTTTGTATAGTGTCAGACAGCTTATGTGAGATGGAATTCTCTTTATTTTCTTTAAAATCCACATCATGCCACACGTGCACAAAGAATTATTTAAATTCCTGCTTATGAATAACACACAAAACCCATCCTAAATTACAAACAAAATATAAAACTTCTTCCATGTTTTAATGGGAGATGTTGTCCAACAGAGTAAAGGACACCTGGAGTTCTCCTCCTACACAGTTCTTATCCATCTCTTTATTTATTGCTGCTTCTCCTTCCAGTTTAAGTAAACATGTTCATATGTGGTGGCTGAGAAACAAGTAGCCATGTGATTTCATTTATTTTATTCTTTGCCATTTTCTCTCCCTGCACCTACTGGGGTATGCAGCTCACAGCAAAGGAAAAAGTTAAGGATGCTGGCCCAGAGTTCGTCACACTCCTGCTAATTGATGATAGATAGGAGATGGGTTGCTAAGGCAGGAGATCAGGCAGTCTCCTGCCTGGAGGCACTGACCTCCAGGAGCACAGTGAGATTCCAGCACAGGGCTGGGGGCTGAAGGCATCTCTGAGCAGGGCTATCCCACCCTCCCATCAACTGAACCTGCCCTGAGATGGCCCCAGGCTGACAAAGAGTTTCTCTTAGATCGACCCAAAAAACATGGGCTATTAAAGCTACCAGAACAATAACAATCTTCATTTCATTGCCTGCACTTTGAGTGAAAGTTCTGTGTACCCTATAACAAAAGTAAGCTTAGTCTTCTATCAAATACTTAGGGCCACAAGCAGAATTTTCAGGAAAATTTGCTAAGAAAATATTTTTAAGAACAAATTGGCAGACATTATAGAAATAAAATATTAATTTATGAAGGCACAATTAGAAAGTTACAGCAATAGGAATAAAAATGTATAATATGTAGGAATAAAAGCCTACAATTACAGTGCTTTCTATGAAATGAGTAGGAGGAGCACAAATATTTGTGCTATATGGAAGTACTGTCTTTACTGTTTACTTCCCACTTAGGTTCTTAAACAATTACATCACAGCACATTGCTCACATCGTTTTTTTATAAATACTCTTCCCATTTGGAAAATGGAAATTGCATGCTAATCTGTTCCTTTGATATAAGTCTAATTCTGAACTGTCTGCCCATTATGCAGATATTTCAGAAGTGTAAGCAAATCTCAGTGAAATCAAAACACAGGATTTCCATGGTCATTTAGCAAGGTTTTGTGGTAAGGGCCTTTGTGATGTAAGCAAGGACGACAGAGTAAAGTCTTAAATGAAGACCATATAAATACAAGATATCCTTAAAGCTAAAGACGAAGAAATGACAGGATCTTCTCTTTTGAAACTTGCAAGTTTAAAAAGACTCCCAAAAGATTAAAAACAGATGGAAGAGATGCTAGCACTTTATACCATGCTTTAACATGCAGGTTTTTCCTGAAATAACAAAGCAAATTGGGTGTTTTTAGTAAAGAATAAGAACCATTCATGATCTCCTCCAATTCCTTTTCTTTTTTTTTTTTTTTTTTGTGCTAGCTGTGTTTACAGCCTTTATAATGCATGAATGTGAAACACACTGAAATGCTAAATTAATTCTTCACTGATTAAAAAAAAAAAGATGTATGTTGGCCTGAACAAGGCTCTTTTCCTATTTAACATGTACATCCCAATTACCTCTGGAATTAGACTTTCACTCAGTTAATTACATGTGCAATTACAGTTCAAGTTATTGACATGAAAGGGATATAATGAATTTGTAGTGAAATCAAGTGGGCTTTTTCCCTAACCTTCTCCCTAGAAACCTAGAAGGTTTCTAAACTGCATACACCTCTGTTAGGAAAGTTACATGTGTCCATTACAAACACATCCTTGTGTTTTTCCATTTTGCCTGTCGACTGTGAGCATCTCAGCATGGAAATGTTCCATTTCTTGTCTAAGTTTGCAAAATGCAAGCCCTGATTCTGCCTCTCAGAACAGCCTACTTTTGCTACTAGATAACAGTGCTGCCTTTTTTTAGCTCAGATCCTCAATGTTGGAAAGTGAGAGAAGAACTTCCCAGGCATCTCATGGAAGCCTCTGCTGGACTTCAATTCAGCAGAGCATCAGAGCACAAAAACCTGTAGGTGAATGAGCACCCCAAGGTTCATCCACCTCATGATTTGCAACAGCCAGAACTCACACATGCACAAAGCCAGAGAGGAAGCTGCGGAGGTAAATCTTTGATATGGGATTTCTACCACATCTCTCCTCAGCCCTGGGCTGCTCTTATACCCAGTGTAAGCCAGACAATGAAAGCATTGAACCGTTTGGCTTTGTTTCACAGGCTGTGGAAACCAATTCCCTCCTGGGAGGGGACCCCTGTAAGAGGAGAAGCTGCTATTAGCATTTGTAATCTAGCAGGGTGGCCAGGGAAATAAGACTTGCCTGCAAGGCAGAGCTATGCATTCTGTGCTATATGCCCTGCAGCCCTCCAGCACAGCATCCTGAAATCCAGCTGGGCTGAGCTGAGTGGTGCAAAGCCTGCCATACCTATAGGCAAGGAAAATATTTTACCTACTGACAGAACCAGTCATTCTTTCCATTCGCTCTCTCTTTTTTAATTCCTGCCTACACCTTTTCCCTCATGTGAAAAGAGGGTGGCCCATGGTTGACAATGTGACCTCTTCATGCTGTGAAGTTTCCTGGTTCTGGCCCACAAACCTTTCTGTGTAGTTGTGGGTAAGGACAATCCCCCATGGCAGCCCTGATGGTTTGTGGAGCCAGGTGCAGGGCCCTGCTGAGCTCACATTTGGCAACTCCAGGCCCCGTCCACCCTTGCTCAGATGCTGTGGAGAAGGAATTTTGGGGAGGGTGTCAGCACCATCCGGACTTCAAATGTGGCCTCATCCTACAGACCACAGCCAATCCTCCTCATGCCTAGATCTACATCTTCCTCAGCAGTGCCTCTACCTGAACTCACAAAACTGCCACTCACTGCATCCCATGCCTGCCTGAAAATCATGGAATTGCAGAATGGTCTGGGTTTGAAGGGACCTTAAAAATTGTTCAGTTCCAACCCCCTGCCCACGGCAGGGTTGCCACTCACCCAATCAAGCTGCCTAGGTCTGCATCCTATCCGGCCTTGAAAACCTCCAGGGATGGGGCATCCACATTTTTCTGGGCAGCCTGTGCCAGTGCCCAAGAAAATAGGAATGGGTTCTCACACATCCCTCCAGTCGCAGTGCAACCAGTGTTGTTCTGGGTTGGCTTTTAACACCAGTCCCCCTAATGGAAGGTGAGTCCAGCATTTCCATGGATATTAGGTGGGTTGGGTTCCTATGATTTTGATCTTCCCAATTATTTTTTTACACTTCTCAAGTTCAACCATCCACATGGAATTGTCTCAGTAACATTAAAATCACAGGGAGTAAAGATAAAACCATTAAGAGGCAAAAATAAATTACTGGGTTTACCCAGCAATGCCTGCACATGACAGCCAGACACATTATAAAAAACTCAGATTAATTCAGTTTTGAAACAACAGGACTGATGAGGTTCCCAGAAGTTCCATGAGACAGGTAGAGGAGAAAGACTACAGAACACTCCCATTGTCAGAAAGTCTGGTTAGCTCACCCTGTGCTAGACCTCAGAGAATCTATAGATGACAGAGGCATTAGAAGTGAAACTCTTGACTTCCCCTGTTCCTGGAACAACTTGCTTTTTCTTGACACACACTGCCTGTCACTTGGATCTCGCTAAACATCTTAATTAAAATATTAAGTGAGGGCTCTCACGGCAACAGATGTGCCATGCTTCCTTGTACACTAATGCCATCTCATTGTGCAGCAATCCACCCCTACAGGTGATTGAAGAAATCACTTTAAAGATATATTTCTAGGTCTTCACTACTACACAAGCGAAACATGTGATGTGATGTTACTGAGTGGTGGAATTAATTCTGTATCTTGCTCTCTCAATCTCATTCTACTTTCACACACTGGTTTCTCGTATCTGCACGCTGTACAAAGCAGGAGAAGCCCTTGACAGTTGAATACTGAACCCCAGGGTGTGACATGGGCAGGGACCACCTACTCTTACTGAGAAGGACAGCCGTAGTTTTGGGACAGTAAATAACTGTATTTAGCCATTTGCAACTAAAGTAGAACTAAAATTAATAGTAGAGCTGGTACTAAAGTAATATCATTGATTGCTGGCTACCTTCTGTTGTCAGCACTTTATGGATCCCTCCATGAGCAGCAGAAGTCTTGCCCCTAACACTGGTTCCTTAGATATCAGACTGAATCCTTTATTTTTCGAATGTCTTCTGTGAAAAACTTGGCTCTAGATGTTTTGTTTTGGAGGTGTGTATTTTCCTGGATGCTTTCTGCAGGTTTCATATTTCATGCTTTGCAATTGCTGGAGCACAAGTGAGCATGACCCATTTTCTCCAAACCTCATCGCCATAGGCCAAGTTACAAAGCCCTTATCCCCATCCTTGGTGGGTGGGACTTGGTGATGGTCTCCACGAACCTCACTCACTGAAGACACTGCAGCAGGCAGGACATGTGGTGGGACAAGGAGTGTGCTACTTAGCACTGGCAACAGCAAAGTTGTGTAGCCTGGGTGGCTTCTATACTAGTGTCACTGACCCCATGCTGGCCTGCTGGCCTGAGTTCCCTGTGTCCTGCCTACAGGAGAACAAGATGGGAACGAGTCCTTCCACTGCACTGGTATGGCTCCCAGCTGCCTGTGCTCAGCAGGCACAAGGCACAGCATGTGCAAAACAGCTGTTTGAATCCACTACCGTTCAGCTGCTGTTATGCCTCATATCTTTAAAAATCTTTAACCTACTGTGCAGCATGCCTGAGCACATCCCAATTACGAGATACGGTGCTTTGTCACTTGCTCCTTCCTCCCTGTGAGACTTCACCATTTCTAAGAGCCACGAGCAACCATGGGCACAACTCCCACACACTACACTCAAGAGCAGAAACTATTTTTTTCCAAGTACCAAGTCCAGGTACTTCTAGAAGCCCCTGCCTTGCCCTCTGAGAAAGAAGGTGCCTGGGAGGGCTCACTGCAGTGCAACGGGACTGCCTCTAAAGGAAAGTGAAAGCCGGAGGGCTTGCAACAGAAAGCAGTCTGTGGGGGCAGGGATGGAAAGCTGAATGCCTCTCATTGAAATGCAAAGGGAAAATTTTCTTTCACAATGAGAGCAAGAGCCTCCTCAGAGAGATGATTATCTAAAAAAAGAGCAGTTAGTAGCAAAACCTATGCTAGTTTGGTCCTGAAAAGCAGCGAGAGTTAAACAAGCTCTGGTGTATTCTTGCAAAGGCATGATACTTTCTGGCTTTGTCATGACATTCCTCACTGTTGGTTTTGAATACATGGGGGAAGATCAAAATTGAATGAGAGTAGAAATAAAGCAAATGAGATTCTATCCAAGCATACCCAGTTCATTGCCACCTGCATGAGCTCCATGCTTTCCGTAATCATTTGTCCATCTAGCTGTCAGTGCTGTGCTGCTTCTTGGGGCTGAACTGCATGCAAAAGTGATAAACGTAGAGCCCAGTGCCACTATGCACGTGGGTGGCAGTCTCACAATCAACCATTTTGTTGTTCCGTAGAAGTTTTCCTGTCTTTGTTAGAATGTGTTCGAGTGGATTCATCTAGCAGAGGAGAAATAAAAAAAGGAATGGGTTTGACAGGCAGGAGCAAAAGATTACTTGGAGTAGTCAGTCATGGAGGGATTCGCTAGTTTAGCCAGCACAGTTTTAACTGGCAGAGGGAACTGCCAGAAGGTGTCTCAGGGGAAATAGTGCATTCAGCAGGACTGACAGCAGTCCCTACCTGCACATGTGCAAGTCGTACTGCAACTGCTGTTGAGTCTCTTTCAGTGCCTGCTTCAGCCCTTGTATTTTTCTTTCAAACTCACTTGGTTTTCAGCTACCACTGCTAGTGCACTAATTATTCAACACATCATCAACGGTTGGCTTTACCCCTTGTTCTTGTCCTCAAGGCTTTGTGTTACCCTTGCCCCAGTCGCACTTCTGCACAGCATCCCACAATTGTCTCTGCTGTTCCATCATAGGCCTGACTCAGCTGATGGACAAAGGGAACAAACTTTTTTGACTAATTAACAAACACTAATTATTCTTCACAGCTTCCTGTGTATTTCCCAACCTCCCAGTTTCTGCCCCCATTATCTGTGTGCGCGTGCTGACCAACATTACTTGTCCCTGTCCTGTTCCTGTGAGGCACTGCTGCTGCTCTGCAGGGACAAAGGCTGCTGATTCTTTCATTCTGGTCCATTCTAGTGACTGTACATGTTAAACAATGCTGCAAGCAGAAGTACTTAAGTCTGGTTTCCAAAATGTCTCTATTTTATGGATTCTTTAATGTCCATGAAAAAAAAAATTAAGCTTATTAACTTTCTGCTTAGTGGGAAAGCAGAAAAAAATTCTCTCCTGGCCTTCTTTCCCTAAGCTTGCAAAAAGTTAGGTGTTTTGAGAAGCCAGCTCCTCTCCCTTGGTTTAATGAGGGGCCCAGATGATGTTGGTAGCTCTCCAGAGAGAGCACAGCAGCAGCCACAGGAGTTTACAGCACAAAGCTGTAAAAACAGTCAGGTGGCTGTGTTCCCTTGTGTGCTTCTTAGGAGAGGAGGAAGATAAGTCCCAAGCTCCGTGTCCCATCCCCCCCCTCCCCGCTCTAGCCCTGAGGGGTGGTGGTAGAGGTGGCCCCACCTCTCTCAAGAGGAGGGAGGCTTTGGGCAAGCAGCCTTAGCACTGCTTTGTCTTTGATAAACCTTATCTCCAGTTCAACTGCAGCCAGTGAGCACAAGCGGTATTGGTGCTTGTAGGCATCACAAAACAGAGAAACAGCTGACCGAAACCGTCCTTGGGAAGTACAGCAGCACCTCAGATTCTATGGGGTGATTTACCGTAAAATTTTAACCTAACCTTTCTCCAACTGTTTGCTTCCATAAAAAAATAAACGAACTTTTAAAATGTGCATCTATGTGAACAAGGAAGCAAATTTTAAAAAGAAACTTCGTAAAATATGTAATTTTTCTATCCAACTCCCATTTGCTAAAGAGGAAAAAACAAGTCCAACAGGTTTAACTGGAAGATGGTTTATGTGTACGGGGAAACAAAAAGCTGATCAAGTTCCATGTTTTTTTAATCTCTTTCCCTCTATTGCTTTCCTTCCTGTGAATTTTAGGATCTCATTCTGGTTTGAAAAAGATGCAGTTACAACAGGCTGAGTCTATGGAATGTCCAAATATATAGAACAGCCTATTGCAAACAATCCTGAATTGCAGACAAACCTAAACTGCAAACACTTGTTAATTGAGGTTGCATATTACTAATATTTGGGGATACTTTCTTTACCAACAAGACAATGCTGTCTTCCAAACAGCTGTTGCTTTCTTCTGTGCTTTCATGGGATGCTGCTTTGAAACTCTTGCTGCCTTCAGTGCTTCTGGATTTAGGAGCGGAAAAGCACTGCTTTCAGATGTTGAGCTTTCTTTTGAATTTCCTCTGTTGAACACCTAGCAGTGTTCTGTGTGACTGGCTGAAGATCTAAATGAATGCCTCCTGGCAAAATGTAAGCATCTGACTTTCTGCTTGGCTGACATGTTGTTTTAACAGATTAATGAAAACAAGCAAATACCTGTCTAAACAGTACTGTGACTGCTTTAAAGAATGAAATGTATGTGAATAGATATGGAATGTTTTTTTAAAATCTGTTAAAGAAATATGTTTGCACTCATTTTAAGAAAAGACCACAGTAAGCACTGCAAACATTAATATTTGCTCTCCACACTGTCAGACTCTGCAGGAGTCTGAACACTCTCTTGTTCAAGCTGGATCACAATGCCTGCATCAGCACTGATCGCTTTGCAAGTAATTCCACCGAGGTCAGTGGATCTAAATATGGGGCAAGGTGTTACCCAGGGTAAAGGTTGCACAGAGGGGCCCTTCATCCCTGAAGGGTTCATGTGAGCAATGTAAGATGGATTTCACCCCCAGAAGGGCAGGCTAGGCTAAACAGGCTGTCCTACTGCTCGCTTGCATTAATGAGCAGAGTAAAATGCCTGAGACATCACCTCTTTTCATTCACATTACCATAGCACAGCTTTTGGCTTTGCCTGGGAGTTAGTTCCAAGCGGGCATTGCTGGAGATGCCTTCTTAAGAAAAGTTAAGACAACCATTATCTTTTATACAAATCTGTTTCCCTGTAATGTAAACTTACCACAAAGCAGACATAACCATGAGCTGCTGTCTCAAACACTCTGGTAAATCAGGCAATCTCCAGCATATTATCTCAACTTTACCTGTGCCCTGTGATTGCCAAACTTCACTCATTTATTCTTCTGTCTTGCTATAAAATGAAATTGAGCAGAAATAATAATCGAGGCTGTCACTCACTGTGTTAAGTACATATTAGGTTCTTTGGAGGTTCTGATTTTTTTGCTACATGACAGCTGTCTTTCTTTCTTCTACATTTATCAACAAATCCAATTATATATAAATTCTAAAGCCCTGGGCCTTGACCAAACCTATGTAGTCCCTTTTACACTGTCTACTGATTCTACCATCTCCCAGATGGCTAATTCTATCCAAGGCAATCTGTTTGCTGTTGGCTTACAAGTTTACTGTAAAATGCTCCATTCCCTCTGTGAGAGATCTTAAATCTGTCATCTGTCCCATGGCCAAAGGAGTGACTGGATAATTGAAAAGACCATGAGAAGGAGTTGTCAGCTGAGATGTGGTCATTATCACACCAATATTACCCTGATGCAGAGTTCAGGATGGAACAGATTTTACTGAGGACAGGGCTGAAACACAACTCTGAAAGAAGCAAAGGTGCTGAAGCAAATGGGCAGTTAAGAAGGAGAGGTTAGGGATGCAAAATCCTGTGGCGCCATGACATAATACTGCTTGAGTTATGATTGAGCCTGAAAATCTGATCAGATTGTGTGTGATCTCGCAGCATAAAATGCCACATCAACGAGACCTTTAGACATTTCCCTTGCCAACTTTTAAATCTCCATTATTTGCTCTAGTTGGAGTTTCCACCAACTTTGAGGCTGCAGCTCCAAGTAGAGCAGAAGACACCAATCAACAGGAATAAAAAATACCCCAGTACCTCCTGAGCTGGCAGCCTAATAAACATATCCCTTCAGAGCACAAGCTAGAAAGTTATCATCATAGATGCCAAGAAAACCATTCAGTATTGTGGCTTTAATCTTCATTTTCCAACTGAAGAAAACCATAGGTTATGGCAAGCCAGGCCATCTCGACAGTGATTCTCAGTCTTCAGATCAGTTTGGAAGGGATCAGAGAAATCTAGAGCCTCTGCACTCTCAGAGTAGGGATGCATACAGTAAAGCATGTGATAAAGGGCTTAAGGTTAGTAAGAAAGTGCCCTTAATCTCCTGAGCCAGCTGCCTGAAATAGGCAAACATTACACTAGCATCACTGAGGGCAGCATAATCATAAGCATGCAAATATCAATGGAGATAATTAGTTACAAAATCAGGAAACCTCAGCAGCTTCTGACACAGGCACTATGCAATTATTTGTTTCAGCCACCGTGCTGCTACCTTGCTGCTACGGATAGCATTGTGAAAGGTTATGGTTATTTCCAAATGCTATCTTTTGGTACATTTTATCAGTGAAGAAGCATATGGGTCTAAATGGCACCAGAACTCTCAGAACCACGACTCTGAGACCCTTACCAGCTAGAAGCACTTAGATTATTTTCTTTTTCCATTTCTGTGATGATAGCACTCATCTTCTTGAATCCTGGACAGCCATCAGCTCCTTAAAGACTGACCAACCCCAGCATTACAGAGTGCTCTGCCAGAGCTGTGTCTCATTCATACAGTAACATCACTGGATTTTTTTTTTTCCTTCTTCAGCTAACAAAATCATGACAGAAGTCAATCCAGCTGAAAGCAGACCCCCAACACATGAGCAGCAGAGGGAGGCTGAGCTGCTGCTGCAGCACACAGGGAGGAGATGACAGTCCCACAGCTGGGTTCATTTTCCCTTGTTACAGTGCAGGCTCTTAATGTGTCTTACTGGCAGCTGCTATAAATACGCAGGCAGTCACTTGACCTTGGCAGTTCTTTGGCTAACTAAAATAATTCCCTTTGAAACTGGCAGAGGCACAATGGGAGCACATGCCAGCTGCAGCAGGGTGCTGGTTGAAAGAAGTGACCTTGGCATTCTGTTGAAGGTGCTGCTCCATGGCTCACCACTGTCGAGCCTTCCTTCTACTGTTCACTTCATCTCTTCTCCTCTGCTGTGTGCTCCTGCCTTCTTTTCTTGTGTCACTGATCAGGCTTAAAGTTCATCTTTTCTCCAACAATGATCATCTCACTTTGAGTGTGAAGGGTAAGAAAAATGCATTTCTAGGGTTCAATACAGCTGTGCCCATAACAGACGTCTGAATTAGAAAAAATGAATGAAAATTACTTTTTTCCTTTCACTGTAAAGTGAGTAGTCAACTAGTAGTCTATGCTCTACTTATTTAAAGGTAGGTGAGACAAATCCCATCATTAAAATATGTGTTCATCTCACCTACTGTTCCCCATTGAGAAGTTTTCTGAATCTAACCTTTCACCATCACAGTGAAATGTGGGTATCCCTGTAGGCTATTCATCCTCTTAGCTTGTATTTTGGAATTAGGCAAATTGCTCTTAGGATCAAGTGTCAGGTGCTGATATGATGTCATTAATAGATTCATAAGGATCTGTGGTTTTTTTTCCAGTTAAATTTTTTCAGTATTAGCATTTCACTACTAAGCCCAGAACTACCTCTGTCATCTCTGATTTCAGAATCACAGCATCATCTTCATGCTGGTCAGATTCTTAAATGAAATGCCTTCCTTTGCCTCACAGCCATCTATGCAAGTAAAGGTTGCCCAAGCCCACTGCCTATGGATATTTTTCATGGCAAAGTCCAGTTGGAAGAGGGGTCATTCTGAAAATTTGTCCTCATTCCTTTTAGAACTAACTGGCATTTAGATAATATTACAGTTCACAAACAATACGTTACAGGGCAACTGAAAAGTAGCTCAGAAGCCACAACTATACCTTTTTGCCACTGACTACACTAGAAATAAAGCAGAGAGGTGGTGTATTCTAAGAAGTGTTGTTACTACAGTAACACCAATTTGAAGATTTTCAGAACACTGCACTGTACCAGTAGAACTCAGATGGATTTATGTACCTATGCTATAGTACAAATATTTTCTAACTACATATACCCACGCACACATTAGTATCATGCAGCACATTCCATACAGAGAGACATCACAAACTCTCCCAAGAGAAGGATCTTGCTCAACAAGAGAACTGTCAGTTGCATTTTCATAGTCTAACTGCATTACCAAACCCTTTCTAGTGTAGACAAAGCCTTTGCATTGGCAGAATTAGGAGAACGTGGTGCAAAAAGTAAAAGCAATAAGTAATAGATGAGGATAATTACCCATGCTCATTCAGCTCACCCCGGTGCTATTTATTCATGACAGCAAACAATTGCCTTGTACAAATAGCAACAAATGTCAAGTTCCTTAATTACGGGAAGCAATGATCATGAACACAGGGCTACAAATACAGTATGCCCTTAGTATATATATCCTCTCGTGATACTTCCCATTGAATGGCAAGATAATTTAATTATGTTCTGTAGAATGAAGAAACAACTGAACAGAACATACAATGTAATATATGTTTTTAGTCTGAAAGTCAGACTAAACCACATCTCCACGTACAAACAGTTGCAATGACACTGAATATCATTTGTGAAATAATATGGGAAGATACAATAAAAACTGAAATGCACAAGCAGTATCATATATCCAATAACATTAAATGAAATAGGTTTGCAAAAGGTACATCAGTTGTACTAAGGAAAAGTAAGCAATAAGTTTAGGACATGACACAGTTTTAAGGGTTTTTAATCTACTGCTCATGCTTTTATTTTAAAGTTTATTAATTTTCACTACTATTCCAAGTCCCAATCAGTGCAAACAAAATCCAGACAGGGTACATTTTTGCCTACTTTTCCTATGGATCTAAAAGGGAAATCAACAAAATACTATAGGGAACTTGAGGCTTTCCAAACCTATCAAATCTGCAGCTGCCCACATGCACACATTTCAGCGTTAGCTAGTAAGGTGACAATGACACAGAGATGTCAAGAGCACAGACAAAATGCATGCAGTAAATCCTTGGAATGTGCTGAGGGAAAAAATGTCATGTTTATGTAGCTAGTCTTAGCTATTATCTTTGCTGGTGTTGATTGTGCTGTGCAATGGACATCAAGCAATTATCCATTGCTTATGGACATTAATTGAATTGAAGTGGAAGAAGTGTTGGAATTACAACACTAGATACAGGAAGAGGTATTCACACAGACTAAATTTAGCTTAGCAGAGCTAATCCCCATCCCCAGCTCCTTCTGTAGTCTGTGAAAGTGTAAGCTTCTCTAGAAGGCAGTTCAGAGCACAGGCTTAATTTAGGCTGAGGCCACAGAAAAGGCAGTGAGCTGATTTACTGTTTCTCAGCCACAATAAAGGCACAGAACTCTCCTCATACATGCTCTTCTCGAGCTTTTTCCAGCTGCCCCTGGATACTTCCCTGAATCAATTCAGTTGGCTAATGAACAGAAAACTGCTTCAAGGAATGAGAATTTCAGCTGCTTTAATGAACTGAAGTGGCTCAGGAGGAGCTTAGGGGAACATCAAAGCCACGTGTTAGTGGATGGATAAGCAGGGGTGAAGAGCAGCACTTTGACACTGGCCCATCCCCACAGCACTGCGCTGATTGTTTAACTCAGATTTGCTGAGTAACTTTAGCCTCTGCTAAAACTGCCCGGTGGAAGCGGCTTACAGGAGTCCCCACACCCACAGTGTAATTTCCCACTCCCATTCTCATGCTGCTGTCACTTTTATGGGGTTGGTCAACAAATGATCTCCCTGAAAACAGGGATTTACTGTAGAGCCTGTCCCCAGCGGAACTGCAGCAATCTAGATAGGCAGCAGCAACAAACAGCAATGCAGAAATGGAAACTGTCAACATGGAGAAAAAGCTCTGAAGCTGGCTTGGTTTCTGAAGAGTTTCTGCTGACTATGTGTGGGGGTGGAAATAGTTTTCCCAGGCAAGAGTTAGTATTTGTGAATCCTGCCCCAGAAGGCTCCATTTACTCACTTCTAATGCCCAGTGGTGCATCTTCTGTGGGCATCTGGCTTACATACAAGTCAGAAAGTTGAAGCAGTGGCTGCTTACGGTGGATGCTGAGTGCCTGGATAAGGTGGCATGAGCAATGAGAGGACAGAAGCCTTTCTTCCTACATCCTCAACTTGCTTTTGGGCTGACTTGCATAGCTGAAGAACAATTTCTATGTCTTAGCTGTTTCCTTAGCTTAGAAAAGATGGTATCAATATCCAAAACAATGGTACAGAGATGAAGATGGTCAGAAAGCAGCTGTTTCAGATCTTGGTTTGACCCAGCTTTGGATCAACGAGCTTGCACTGAAATCCTCAAGGTGACATTACCAAATCCAAGCCACGAAGTATTTCATTGCCTCTTCCTTCAGTGTATTGCAATGGTATTTGGTGAAGGAAACAGCAGTTCCTCACAATAATTCAAAGGAATCAAGTAAGTTTGAAGTGGGTGCCTGTTATACCCAAAGGAAATACATTTGTTACACTATTCCTAAAGCTCCTGGCTCACTTTGTTTTACCTACACCATTATAAACCAAAGTGGAAGCCTGGTTTGTGGTATAGCTGGGATCTGTTTTAAAGACTGAAAGAGAAAATTCAAAATCTGTCGATGGACATCTCAGTTAACATCTAGTGTATCGCTCTCTGGGACCACTACTGCAAAACACAACCCCAGCCACTCAGTATGGGACATGCACCTATCTTTAATTTCACCACTGTATATGTTTTCTGGGAAATCATCTGTCCACAAGAACAAATTAATGAGATCAAGAGACAGTCTGCACGCAAAGCAAAGCCATTTTTCTGAGCATGCACCCGATGTGGTTTTAAAGGCAATGAGTGATTTTAAAGGTAGTGAGTTCCATCTTGAGATTTTTCAAAAATCCCTAATTGGAAATGCTTCCATTACAAAAAGCGTTACCAGGAGATCAACCTGGCATAGGTGCTTGTATGGCTAAGTTTGCCTCGACTAGCATCCTTTCTCTGGGGAGCAGGCCCTGTACTGCTGCTACTTGCCGTTCCTTATTTCACTGGTCAGGTGCAATACACTGTGACTGAGAATGCTCCAGAAGGCTCCCCAGCACTCAGCCATACACTATGTGCTATCTATCAACAGTTAGTTGTCTTCCCCTGGCTCGTGAATCCAGCACCACTAAGAATGCTCAATTGCTTTTATCTAGCTTCCATCAACAAACCTCTACCACCATGAGACTCCAGTGTGTTCAGAGCAACGTGTGTCCTGCTGACCTTTCACAGACTTGGCTGCTGTGATGAAGCCAGGCAATCCCCAGTACTGGGAAACTTGTTAAATAATGCTTTCTGGAAGCTCTGTTCACTGTATCTCCACAAAAGCTTGCTCTGTGAACTGCAGGGCAGTATGGGTCCAATGTTCAATGTGGCAAAGGTTAGTTAAGATATCAGTGGGCACTTCCCAAAAAGGAGGACAGCTGATCGACCTCGACCCTTTACATCAGTTATCTGCTTCAAAGGCAGTGACTGGAAGCTGTAACTGTACTAGTGAGTACAAGCAGAAGTGTGTATCTGTAAAACAAGCAAAAATACACTCTGTCTTAAAAACTATGGTTTTTAGGAGGGTAAATGTAGGATCATTTAAGTGGATATCAAGTTAGAGGGAAATGTGAGAGGTGAACCTGCTCTCTAGTAAAATACAGTGTGAACAATGTCCCGATTTGTGGAATTCAAGCAGTATAGTACCTTCTTCAGAGCACTACATGAATATCAGGAAATCCTGAACAGACTCCTACACAGGTAATAAGAGAGGCTTCACAATGTCACAACTTTCTCCTGATTCAAAGTGTCCCTGCAGTATAAATGCATCTGAATTTCACCAAGATCATTCTAGAGATCCCACGAGGCCTTCCAAACAGTGCACTCACAATGAGAAGAGGGAATCATAAAAGTCAATCCAAAAAGTCAATGAGGTTACTGAATTAAGGAAAGATATTTCTCAAGCGAGGGTCTTTGCCAGAGGCAGATGTGCCTATCATATAACACTACTTGAAACTGTTTGAATCATCGTCAGTGGACCAAAGTAATCCAAATCATGGCATTTTTTATGATGCTGAACATCTGATTATTGGGGCACTGTTACAAAGAATCCCCAAACTCATTTCACAATAATCAGTGTGAGCAGTGTGCTATTAGAGGATAATGTAATTTAGTTTTTAGTGTCCAAAAATGGAAGGTAAATCAAGATTATTTTGAAAATGTGTCCTATTAGGATGAATTGACAACAACAAAAAAGTCATTTAAAGAGGGCTTCTGCTAGCACTGGGGCCTTCAATTGCTGATGATCACTGTACAGACTTGTGCATGTGATGTCTATTTGTTTTTTGATTAAGTGCATTGTAAAGAACTTAGCTATTATGAATGTGTTATCTGGCATACTGTATAATCTTTAAACAAAAATTAAACAGAAAGTTGGCCCAATGCCGAAAATAACTAAGAAATCGTTTCTTCAGATAAAACTAGGATAAAAGAATTTTGCGGAATTGCCACTCCAAGATCCTGTGGCTTTACTATGTGATGTATTTTTCCCTTTCAGTGGAGAAGCCAGATAGATGACTACAGAATTAAAACTCAGATGGACCAGAATGTTAGTTCAGTATCTATCAGCATGGTGTATACACTAGCACTCCATGATTTCTGGCACATGATTTTACCTACACCATTATAAACCAAAGTGGAAGCCTGGTTTGTGGAATAGCTGGGATCTGTTTTAAAGACTGAAAGAGAAAATTCTCTTTCTATTTTGCAAAAGTGGACCAATAATTCTTGTTTCTCCTTTCTCCTATGGCCATCATCAGACCATCGACATTTTGCTGCAGGAAAGAGTTTCATTAATAGAGTTTTTCAATGAGGTCTCTGTTTGCAGTCAGATTAATCTGTAATTTTGCAAAAAAATGGAACAGCGAGGTGATCATATCTACTTTCATGTATTTTGGGAAGACAAAGAAAGTGGTGTATCTCAGACTTATTTAACTACAGACCTTGTATGCAAACCAAAAGTTAAATGTGATTAAAATGTACACACAAAAATGTTGTAACTGTATGAAGGTTAGTAGGCAAATTTATTTAGACTGTGTCCTGTAACAGTAAGGTTTGTTTTTCTGTAAAACCATTCTTCGTCAAAAATGCCAACGTTGCCAAAGTTGAGATGAACTTTGAAACTGTGACCTGTCACCAGAGGCCTCCTGCTTGACCAGAGGGAGAGCTCTTCACCTCCCAGTGCCTCCGTCTCTGGGGAAATAAATGAGTAAATAACTGAAAGCAAGAAGAGGAAATAATCTTCTTTCTTCTGCTGTCCTGGGCAAGAGCTTGAGAGAAAGGATTAAACACCCTCTGTTTTTAATACTGCCAGCAAGACAAGACCTGATCTAAATCAAGACCTTTAAGATCTTTCAAGCAGGAAAGTGGCCTTTTCCTCTCAACTTGATTACAAATGATTGTGGAATGCTGGTAATGAGCAAGAAAGATCCTGTCCAAAGAGCACATTAGGCAGCGGTGAGCTTTCCTCACCAGGGAGGCTGGCAGGAAGGACATGCACCCGTGCTCCTTTTGGGGCCTGAGAGAGCCCTGCTCTCATCTGCCCTTGACCTCTCTCACACACCTCTTCTTCTCCCTTCTTCCTTATTTTCTCAGTGCCCAGTTGCACACGTTCCAGTTTTGATTACACAAGATAAACTTTCTTACCCTCACTTTTCACTGTGCGATTTTTATTTTCATCCGGCTCCCTCACATTTCAGCTGGAGTTAGGGAGATCTCTAATTCATTTTCTTCAGACTCAACCTGAAGTACCGTGTGGACAACTTAACTCATTCCATCAGGGCATTTTTTGCAATGCCAAACAGCATAACAAAGTAAAGTAGGTCACAGCCAGATAGCCCTGTAAAGGCAGCAGGGAGCTGTACTGCTGCCCAGAAAAGAAGGCTTCACACTTTCCTCCCCACGCATCCTCACCATCTCTCCCCAGTTGGCACCAGCATATGTTTGGCTTCTTGGTGAGCCAGAGGGAATTAATCCAGTAAGCACTAACCTGGAAAAACACCTATCAAAAAATCAACAAAACCTTAAATTGGCAGTGACAAAAACAACAAAAGCAGCCCACAGCATCAGACAGGAAGAGCTGGGCTCTATGCCTGGTCACTTGTTTAGGAGGATTCTGGAATCTAATATTCTGTTTTACTCTTAACAGTTAATGATGTGTGATAAGGTATTTAAAACGTAGGGCCTGTGATATGATCCCCTAGATTGTGAATGGAGTTTTGTTCCTCTCTAAAGCAGTAACCACAGCAACCAATCAAACAACGGTAAATGTGACGTGAGATGACTTTCCTCTGACCTTTCTCTTGCTTCACGTTGGGACAGCTGTATTGAAATTTGGGTACGCAATTTGCCAGTGTTGCTGAGCATGGAAGAAAGAAAGGATAAGAAGAAATAGCAAACATTATTTTCTCCTAATTTTGTAACACTATTTCTTTGTAGCTGTCAAAGGAGAAAGCAGAGTCAGAACACTAAATTGTGCACAATTAAAAAAAAAAAAAACAAGAAGAAGAAGAAAAAAGAGAAAAAAAGCTTTAAAGTGCTGTATTGGGATATGGTATAATAGTCAGAGATACTGTGATGTGGGTTGTGGCTCCTGTTGCAGGAGCAGGAGGAGTTGTCATCGTGTCACTGAATCAGGTTACATTCCCTGTTCTTCCCAAAGCATTTGTGTGTAACTTCAGACGTGCCGTTGTCTCACCAGGATTTATTCAACTGCAAAATTTTAGCTGAATACAGCTGCGGGGCAAAAGCCATACTGCACAAAAATCACATACCACAGTTTGAGTAAATTTGCCCCCACATAAAATCACATAAAACGCTTTAGTTATGCACAACTCCCTGCTTGCAGTGAATCCTCTTAAAATTTCTCCTAGCTAAGTCTATGGCTCTGTGAAATAGAGAAAGCTTCTCCACCTTATCAGCTAATTGTGAAGGAAAACTCATGTGAAGGTCACTGTGTTCATGAACAGAGCAAGCAATGCCCTGGGCTACATTAAAAGAGAGGTGACCAGCAGGGCATGGAAGGTGATTATCGCCTTCTCCTCTGCTCTCATGAGCTCCATTTGGAATGCTGTGTCAAGACCTGTGACCTCCGGTGCAAGAAAGAGCTAGAGCTGTTGAAGTGGGTCCAGAGGAGGACCTGAGGATGCTCAGAGAGCTGGAGCACCTCTGCTGTGAAGAAAGGTTGAGGGAGTTAAACTTGTTTAGCTTAGGAGAACAGAAGGCTCTGAGAAGACCTCATTACAGCCTTCCATTACATGAGATGAGCTACAAGCAGGAGGTAGAGTGACATTTTACAGTCTAATTGTGATCAGATAAAGGGAAATGGCTCTAAAATAAAAGAGAGGTGATTTAGGTTAGATGTTAGGAAGAAATTCTGTACTCAAAGGGCAGTGAGGCACTGAACAGACTACCTAAGGAAGCTGTGGATGCCTCATCCCTGGAGGTGTTCAGCATCAGGTTGGATGGGGCTCTGGGCAGCCTGATCTGGTGGGTGGCAGCCCTACCTGCAACACAGGGTTGGGACTGGATGATCTTTAAGGTCTTTTCCAGCCCAAACCATTCTGTGATTCTGATTCTACCATTTACGTGTGAAAAACCAGAAGCAGGACGACAGCCATCTTGCAACCCGGGTGCCTAAAGCACTGTCAACACAGTGCTCCCTGGAATCCAGTACTGCACTGCACTGCTCCCGGCTTTGCTGCAGGCACCCTTGGGCTGGTATCCAACAAAATCATTCCAACCACTTGAATGCGGAAGGAGGAAGAAAGAGGGGAGGTGGGGGGAGAAAGGAGAGGAGGTAGTGTTCTCTTTTTGTGAGGCTGCTATGCAGCTGCACGGCATAGCGATGCTACAGGCCGTGCTGACCGGTTTCCTGCTCTCCTTATCCTGCAAACAATGCCTGGCTGCTGTGGGCCCACGTTGCAATAACCCTCACTGCGCTAAATTTTCGTTGCAATAACCCTTTTCTGAGGTTAGCCCTCGCTTCAGGGATCCCCGACAGCCACACCAGAAGGGCCTCCATCCCGACCGCGACACGTTCTCGCAGAGGACGTGGCGGGGGACCGGGGGGAGGAGGACGAGGGCGGACAGGCGTCACAGCCGAGCCTTCATCCTCAACGCGGATTGAACGCGGCAGCCGCCGCCTCCCATTGACGCTGTGCCCGCCCTAAGGGCTCGGTGAGGGGCTCCTCCACCCAACCCAGCCCGCCTCTTCCGCTGCGGAGAGCAGATTGCCCGAGCTCCGCCGGAGTCGCAGCGCTGTTCCCGTTTCTCCTTTTTCCGCACCGAACCGGTGGGTAGCGGGAGAGCGAGGTTTTCTCCGCGGCGAGGGAGGTGTTGGCGGCGGTTCGCTTCCCCTCCCCCCCGAGGGTGGGTGGTGGGGTCCTCGTGGTCCGGGGGAGGCAGTGGGCTGTGCTGGTGGGAAGGCTCTGCGTTTCGCGTTGCCGCAGCGGCCCCCAGCCCCGCGGGGAGCGGGCGCGGAGCGAGCGGTAAGGTGCGGGGAGCGCGGGCGGGTGTTGGAATGCGGCCCCATTAAACCGTGCTTCCTTCAACCCCTTCTTGTAGGACGTTATGGCGACCCTGAAGGAGAAGCTGATCACCCCCGTGGCCGCGGGCAGCGCTGTCCCCAACAACAAGATCACCGTGGTGGGGGTCGGGCAGGTGGGGATGGCGTGTGCCATCAGCATCCTCGGCAAGGTACGGCCGCGGGGCGGCGCGGCGGCTCCTCGTGCTTGAGCACGTGGTGAACGGCGGGGCGGGGGGAGGGTCGGGATGGATGCGGGGGTCACCTTCATTTTCTGTCCTATCAGCTGGTCCCGGAGGGATATTTCGTTGTGAAAATGCGCTGAGGCCATTCCCAAGCTCTTCTTTCTTTTCTTTTGAATTAAGAGTTTTCCGTAACACAGCTGGACTCTGCCCAGCGGAGCTCTTTTGCCCGCAAAGAATGCGGGCAAACCAGACATCAGTGCGAAGGGCAGGGTGGGAAACAGAACCGTAACTTCGTGATTTTTGTTCTCGTGCATCTATGTCCTACTGTCTCATTTCTGAAGGTACTGGCAACGATTACGGGTGCCTTCCAAGGGCTGCTTGTTTTGCTTTAAGCTGCTCTTGTCTGATTGCATAATGCTGTGTCCAGAGCAGCGTAAGAAACTAAAAATCAGGGCTCTAACTGGAGGTTGCCCTGCACATATTTTTTTTCTTCTTGGCAAATTTCAAGCCGCTGTCTTTGAACAAAACAAGGGCTAAATGTGTAAGAAGATCTTTGCCTTTTGCTTTTAGAGAGTGTGGTGAATGAATTAAATCTGATTTATTGTTGCCTTTTTGAAAAGACAAGTGGGAGCCACAGGTCTTCATTTTCTTCCCAAGAGGACAAGCAGATGTGCCCAACCCCCTTGAAATGGCAGATCTTATGTCAAATAGCTCACAGGGTTGGCATCAAGAATCTGGCATATACAGCTAAAACAGCTGTCATTTCATTGGAGACAGTCCATCCTGTAGTACCTGGAGGACATACATGTTAAAGCACCAATTCTATTTGTGGGGAAAAAATGTTGAAGGTTTTTCACTTGCTGATACTTAAACCTTGCCAGCAAGAAAGGATAATGGTAAGGAAAGGCTACTGTGAGGCAGGTACTGATGTGGAGGTAACTTTTTTTTTTTTAAATAAGTATATGAAACTGAAACGTAACTGATGGAGGGGAAGACCATTCACAAATTACTGCCTTCAAGGGTGGCAGAATAGAAGCCAGGTGAAATGACTGCTTCATTACAATCCTGCATTTGTGTTTAATATGCTGCTCTAAGCAGGATCATCTTGTGTACAGAAATGTAGTTTTTACTACGTTACTAAAATATTTGCTCCAAACCTAGAGTGGAAATTGAACTTAATCTTTCAGTCTTGAAATATGACGTAATGGAGTGAATTTCCTCAGAGTTCTGCTCTTCTCATTCTCTCATATGTGTAAATTGCAATACAAACCACCTTAACAGCTTTGCTTTTCTTAACAGCAAAACCACTTGATTCTTGTCGCTGAATCGGATGTGGCTTTGACTTCTGCAAGATGATTGGCTGCCTGAAATGCCTTCTGCTTTTTGTTGAACTGTGGCATAAAACTTTGTGTGTGATTTTCTATGTGTTAGTATTCAGATACCTTTGGATCTTAATGCTAATACTAAGTTTACTTCATACTTGTGCTATTTCATACATCGTTTCAGTGACACTACATTTACACATCAGTTATTTTTAGCTCTCAGAAACAAATCACTGATGTTACTGTACTGTTCTGGGAATGGAAAGTTCTTCAGTCTCAAGGCAGCTTATTTTTAAGGGGAATATTTTAAGCTGCTTTCGATGCGGTGATTGTGCAGACTTCATTCCTGTGTGTGCTAATGGCAAGCTGAATTTCTCTCCAGGCAACAATGATGCAAATCCATGAAATCAGTTCTTGGAGTGATTCCAGGTATTCCCACGGTTCAGTGGGAACTGGCTCCTTCACCTGCAAAGTCTGGTGAATGTTTGGTGCAAGGTCTGGACTGAGGCCCACATTATTATGCTGTGTATATAAATCCATAAGTAATCACATCTCTGTACACAGGCTGTTTTCAGATTCCAATTTCAGTAATTTCTTAGCTTAACACTAGTGTTTTCTATTAGGATTTTTTTAATGTTGAAACAAGTGAGATTTTTAGTTTGCTTTTCATCTGTAGAGTACAATTAGTGCTGAGTATGAACTCCTAAATTTTTCTTCCAGAGACTGATTAACTGTTCTGAACGTAAACAGTTTGCACAAAAGCAACAGACCAGTGCAATTTTTTTTACATCTAAAGTGAAAAACTTAAATATATTTGCTATTAAATGATTTTTCCAAATGAAAACGGTGCATATTGTGGTGTACTTAGTTGATGCCAGTATTTCCAGTGAGTGTTACCCTTCTATGTAAAGCTTAAGAGAAGCTTTAAGATAATGCTTTCAATAGCATAGAAGTGGCCTAATGGATGCTGTCAGGTGAAGATACCTAGGGAAAACAACTACTAATTTGGTTTTCAATGTAACCTAATAAATGATGAAACTTCAAATTATAGTAGAATTTACGAGGGTGATTAATGCTTCCATCAGAAGATGGTAGTGCTCTGTGTTAAAGCAAGAGCATCTTCCATCCATATTTCACCATCTTCCTATTTTGAGACCATATAATATTAACTCTTAACTCAGTGTGGCTTGACAACAAGCATATATGTTTAAATGCTTTGCAAAGCAGTACATTTTAACAGCTCTAACTTTTGTTCTGATTGAATGAGCTTAAAGGACTCGTTACAATTCTGAAAGATACAGCATGTCTTTCCCTTTTTTTTAAATTTATCTTTATTTTTTAAAAAAAGCACCAAATGCATTAATAGTAGAGGGGTAGCTGTGCACTCACATTCCACAGATAACTTTTTCAGAAGGTCTGAATAAGGCTGGCAAGCTTGTGCTGGAGCAGCCTGTGGCTCTGTTCTGATGCATCTCACAGTAGCACCAAGAGTTTTGTCCTGGTTAGCCTTTGCAGAACAGTTGCTTTCAGAGGTAAAGACGCAACTTTTAAATGTGAGTTAACAGCTAATAATGTGTTAACTTCCTTAAATGTAATTATTTCTTCAGGGTCTTTGTGATGAGCTTGCTTTGGTTGATGTTTTGGAAGACAAACTAAAAGGAGAAATGATGGATCTACAGCATGGGAGCTTGTTCCTTCAGACTCATAAGATTGTGGCAGACAAAGGTGAACTTCAGATTCTTTGTAACAATATTCTGTAAGCTTAATTGTATTGCTCATGTGATCAGAACTCTCAGGGTTTGGCATCAAAAGATTTAAATGAATGAATTGGGGTGAGATTTTAGTCTCTCATAATCCCAATGGGGAGTGGCCCTTAATCTAAGCTTTCCTATATCTCTTAATGGTCGCTTTACTATTTTGGGCAACAGTTAAAATTGATTTTAATGAAATGCTAGTACCTCTGTAATGAAGAACAAATACCTTTCTTACTGTACAGATGGTAGAAATGAGATTTGGAGGGGGGAGTTGAATGTAATAGAGGTCTGTGTGCTGATACATCAGGATGACGTCTTATGTTTGGGCTTGAATGTTGGTACAGTACAGCGGCTACTTGGAATACCTGTATGAAAATGATGCTGTTGAAGTTGCTGATGAACATATTTAACGGTCTTTATCTCTACGCGTGGTTGTAGATTATGCTGTCACAGCCAACTCCAAGATTGTGGTAGTAACTGCAGGTGTTCGTCAGCAAGAGGGGGAGAGTCGTCTCAACCTGGTTCAGAGGAACGTGAACGTCTTCAAATTCATCGTTCCTCAGATTGTGAAATACAGCCCCAATTGCACCATCCTTGTGGTTTCCAACCCAGGTAAAGAAGATCTCTAGAACACCTACGTTTTCTGTTTTTAGAATATTAGCGATGCCTCATTAATCTTCTCAAATATAACTTCCAGTATGAAATTTCTTATCTTTATTTGGACATCTGCTGTATAGTTGCTAACAGTGAAAATATTAGAGCTCTAGGAATTTGATATTATTTATTCAGGACTCTTCATGATTTGTATTTTAAAGCATTTCTAATGATAAATACTTGAGTTCTTACCTACTTCATCTTAATCAGGAGGTAGCTTTAAATTTCTAGCTCAAAAGGTTTGAATGATTGGGAGATACTTGCTTGTAAGTAGTGTGTAAATCAAACTCCTTGACTGGGGCTTGTCATAAAATGGCCTGGGTTGAAAAGGACCACAATGATCATCTAGTTCCAATCCCCCTGATGTGTGCAGGGTCGCCAACCACTGGACCAGGCTGCCCAGAGCCACATCCAGCCTGGCCTTGAATGCCTCCAGGGATGCGACATCCACAGCCTCCTTGGGCAACCTGTTCCAGTGTGTCACAACCCTCTGTGTGAGAAACTTCCTCTTTAATATCTGACCTAAACCTGCTCTGTCTCAGTTTAAAACCATTCCCCCTTGTCCTATCAAGGGATAGGATAAGACTGGATATGGCGGATATCCAGAATGAGAATGGAGGATCTGCCCTTTGAGATATCAACCATGCTTGTTAAACAGCTGTAGTAACATTGAAATAAGTATTAATACAACTGTTATATGGCTGTATTAATACAGCCATATATTCAGGAAATAATATTTGCATGCTGAGGCTCATGGTAAGAGGAAGGGGTATAAACTCCAGTATGCTTCGTAGGAAGTCTCTGTGGGGTGGTTTTTCTTTCATTCAGCACCAGAGAAAAGCAGCTGCTACAGAGCCCTGGCAATGAGGTGAGACTGCTTTTAAAGCACCTTAACAGTTAAAACACAGTACAGTACGTGTGTGTAGAACTAGCAAGTCAGCTGCTGTCTGAGTAATTAGGTAGTGTACAAATTGTACTATTGAGTACTGGTATACTGAGCAAGTGACTTCTGTGCAAGTACAATAACATGGCAATTTTAAACTTATCTAAAAATGAGATCACAGATAAAATTGGTCTTGTTCTAGCAAGGCTGAATTCAAACTCAAACTACAGACTCCTTTCCAGTAGAGCAGCTGTGTGAGACAACTGAGCCTGTCGCTTTTTCCAGAATTACTTTCCTTTTTTTTTTTTTTTTTTTTTTTTTTTTTTTTTTACTCAGTATCTGTGGAATCCTTGTGTTCACTAGTTTTACATAATGTAGCTATTGTAAGCCTCTTAGAAAGGACTTCAGAGGTGTCAGGCTATCAGGCGTGTCCACTAGCTGTGTGTTGGTGTAACTTTGTGTCCTTCCTGGTGACTTGCCCAGAGCTGTCTGGACTTCAACACAGATAGCACTGCCCACGTTCTCTCCTGTATAAAAAACTGTATTGTTGGCAAGCAGTGAGACTAAATTGTGCCTCAAAGCTTGGATATGTCCAGGGGAAATGTAGCTGTTTGAGAAGCCAGTACTCTGTAGTCTGCACATAGATCACTGTGGCCCTGGTAGGAGCAGTACCAGTTGTGGCTATATCAAAGCAGTGCTAATGGGAACGCCCCTTGTAACATGAAGGTGCAAACTGCACTGAGACTGCATGCTTTTGTTGCCCAAGCAAGTGATCTATATATAAATACAATCCCTCTGGAGAGCCAGTTTTCTTTTGAGACTTTTGGAGTCAGTATTCAGTGTTGTGGCCTGATGATTATTCTTGCTTGGAGCTGTGGATTTGAGTTTTTCTTCAGCCTGCCCCAGCCTTAATTGGCTTGTTTTTCTCTAAATCTATTTTTAGAGCCACATGCGGCCAAAACACAGAGCTCATTTAGCTTTTCATGCTACAGAAGTAACCACTGTAGAAACTGTTTAATGAACAGATGCATTCAAGAAGTGAAGCTGGAGTAGTGTATGTACATGTAAAGATCCTTTTTTTTTTTTTCTCCACTGTAAGTTGCTTTGCTGCTGCTTGTGAAAAAGTGGAACGTAATGTTACTTCAGGATATTGCTTGACTATTTTAACCAGAGAAAAAATTTCAGTCCCAGTTCTGAGTGCTTTGAGAGATTTAGTTCTAGCTGGCAGGATACTAATTTCCAAAGACCTTTGGTTTTTCTGAAAGGTAGCTAGACAGGTCCTAAACTTATGGTAATTTACTCACCTTAGTCTTGTGAATAAACAGACCTAAAATACAGTGACCAGTGAATTCACTTATGTTTCGAGTCTTCCTGAGAGCCCTACCACTTGCAGCAAATACTTGGTGTGTTATTTCTGGTGTACGTGAACGGTTTAACTCACTATGCATGTTCTTCTTTTTTAGTGGATATATTAACCTATGTCACATGGAAGCTGAGTGGCCTGCCAAAGCACCGTGTGATTGGAAGTGGCTGCAATCTAGACACAGCTAGATTCCGCTACCTGATGGCTGAGAGACTTGATATCCACCCGACCAGCTGCCATGGCTGGATTTTAGGAGAACATGGTGATTCTAGCGGTAAGGAGCACTATGGAAGATTTTATTTTATTTTTAATTTTTGATTAAACAATACAGTACTAGAGGTTGAAGCTGCATGTGTTAAAAATCCTGAATGAACAGACATAGCTGGGCTTGAGTGGCTAGCAGCACTTTGTTGTCTTTATAGTGAGTCGAGGCAATTAATTCCAGGAAATCCTGCTACTGTTTTTTTTCCTTTTTTTTTTTTTTTTTTTTTTTTCCCAGCTAACATTATTGTGGCTGTATAATTAAATCCTGACTTGAATAGGCCATTTTTTTTTTTTTTTTTTTTTTTAAATGAATCCTAAGAATCCCAGTTCTTTTCCTTTACTTGTAGTTTTTGGATTTCCATCATCTATATTGTCTGCAACAAGGCTCTCCACTGAAAGCTGTATTAGTGTTATTACTACGTCAGTAAATGGGATTGTTGCAAATAGTCTAAAAGCCCAGTAATCCAGATTGAAGTAAACAAAAATCCCTTTATTTTGTGAATTTCCTCCATGCTATTTCAATAGAAGCTTCAAGAGAAGCTTCTTTGATTTCATGGTTTTAAATTTGTCTTAGTTCAGCTTTTATGTTTATTTAAAGTCTGACAGGATGCAGCAGAACAACTATATGGATGATGGTACTGCTTTGAATTTTAGTGCTGTGTGTTTTTTAAGAGATCCACATTTCACAGTGTCACACTGCATCTGATCAAAGTAGTGTCTCATCAACTACAGTACTAACTGAAGCCAGCTCTACAGTAAGAGAGCTTATTCTGCTTCACTGTTTCATCTATTTTTGCTTTGAAGTATCTAGAAAAATTCCTAGTGAGTTTGCAGAATGAATCTCCTTGTAAGCTTTTGATATGAAAGGAGATTGACAAATTCCTTTCTTGGTATTCTAAGCTTGCATATTGCTAACTTGTTCAGGGAAATAGAGTACAGTTCTTGGAGGCTAATACTCATACTGATCAGTGGGGCAGCAAATGTACACACAGCGATTCTTCTGTAAAATTTGTTCTAAAAAGCTGAATAAATAGTTCAGATAGCTCAGTCTGTAGGAATTTGAGGTTTCTGACTTGGAAAAAATAGCTCTCTAAACCTTTGAAGGACTGAAAGTTCTGTTATTCATGTGTACAGATGAATTTCAGTGTCAGTACTGAAGTATTTTCAGAATATTCTGACACCCAGTGTTCTCAGAATTAATTCTTGTTAAATGAAGACAGGATCTGCCTCAAACTTCATTGTGGCTCTGGCTGCTATTGTTTTGTTTCATTAATATATCCTAGCTAGACCAAGAGCAGGTGGAGTTGCTGAGTGCTGTGGAGCTTATATTCTCTTTCTGTTGCAGTGGCTGTTTGGAGCGGAGTTAATGTGGCAGGTGTTTCTCTCCAGGAGCTGAATCCTGCCATGGGTACTGACAAAGACAGTGAGAACTGGAAGGAAGTCCACAAGCAGGTTGTTGAAAGGTACAGTGAGTTAAGGAATAATGTGGATGCATGTAATAATGGAGATGGCTTTTCTGCATGCTGCATCTCCTTTCCACCTCAGTTTTTGTGTATTCAGAATGACAATTTAAATCGCTGTTCCACCGATTTGAATAGAGAATTTGTTAGTTGTACATGGCTTTCTATTTTTCACTATCAGAATTGTTCATATGGGGAAGCTATTTTTCTTTTTTCAGCTAATGCTGAGAGAACAATAGGGTTTTGTTGTTATACATTTGGGTTAACGTAAGCTCTATATTTTATGCTCTAATGCTGGAATGTTTGACTTCTTTGGCATTTATAGTTCTAAAAGTTGCAGTGCGTCATAGGAGTGTGTTGTGGCTTTGTGTTTTCTTTTTTAGATAGCGAATGTTTGCTTATCTAAGACTTTGTCTTCAGTATACTTTGAATGCTCTTTAACTAATCCTAGTATATTTCAATGTTTCTGTAGTGCCTATGAGGTAATCAGACTCAAGGGGTATACAAACTGGGCCATTGGCCTTAGCGTTGCTGAGCTCTGTGAGACAATGCTGAAGAACTTGTGCCGAGTTCATTCTGTGTCAACACTGGTAAAGGTAAGAAATGTTGGTGTATTGGATGCTCTAGCACAGTTTTTGTTATGGAAAAATTGAACAGTGTCAGTTAGCAAGGCAGTGAACAAAGGAAGCTTTGTTATTTTTTTAAGAATCTACTCTGAATTTCAGGTGTTACAAAGAGAGCATCCTATTGTAATTTTATCTCCTGACTTCTTAGTTCTCTGCTCCATACTTGTAAGAAGGGTAAGCAAATACTGTACTGCCCAGCACTGTATTACCTTTGTGTGAAATTTGCCATGTATGGCATACAGCTTCATTAAAAGAGGCTGTCAGTGCAAAAAAAAAAAAAAAAAAAAAAAACTTATTGGAAGCCCAAATGTGTTTCCATGAAACACTCCCTTGCTAAGGGTGCTGGGGCAGAATGCATGTTTTTTGTCTATTTATCTGTATCTAGTCTGTGCCAGCTGAATAACCTCTAGTGGACCAATAGGCTTCTAAGCTGGCTGATTTTACAGCATCCTCTATAGTCAGAAGAAAGATCTGCCATTTCTGCTTGCTCTAATCCTACAGCTTTTGAGTTTTGTCAGCCTACTTGTTAGATATAAATGGGATTTTTGGAGTTAGGATTTATGAAATAATCAATTTCATTATTGCTGTTTGCTTTAAACCAAGTCTTTTATTTTCAAATACGCAGACTGAAAATTTTCTGCAAGCTGCAGAGTAGTAGTCTTAAGATCTGATGTCAGAAGGCTTCCTGCTGTATAAATTAAAAGCAGCTCTGGAGTTACGGATTCCCATCAGTAATGTAATACTCTTTTGTTTGTGACAGGGCATGTATGGCATTGAGAACGATGTCTTCCTGAGCCTGCCTTGTGTTCTGAGTGCCTCTGGATTGACAAGTGTCATCAACCAAAAGCTGAAGGATGATGAAGTGGCTCAGCTGAAGAAGAGTGCAGACACATTGTGGAGCATCCAGAAAGATCTTAAAGATCTGTAACTCCCGTGTTAGATTGCAGCAGTAGAAAAACAGCGTGTACAAATGTGGGCTCTCTACTCGCTATCCATCTCTATGGTTAACATTAATGTTCTTCCAGACTGAGCTTTTGTCCACAGTAGCTAAGCATAAGCTTGCTGTAACGCACAGACCTTAAGAACAAATAAAGCAACTTTAAGGCATGTTTTGGTGTTCTAGTGACTTATTTCTGGTGTTTACAGCTTATCCTGACCATAGTGTTCACCATTAATATTTGCCACCTGATACATGACAGTGTAGACACATGTATTTTCTAACATAAAGTTAGTAAAAATGTAGTAATTACCTGTGGAGGGACTACAGTAATACAATCTTATTGGAAATAATTTCTGTACAGTAGAAAACTTGAAATCCAGATGCTGACTTAAGCTCCTGGGAATTGAAACTTTTCTGATATTTTTAACTGTTGGGTAAAATAAATTGATCTGTAGGTCTGGAAACCTGCTATGAAAAATATTTCTGTAGATATCCTGAAGTTTTATTACCTAAATTGATGCTTTCTACTCTATAGAGTAGATACTAACTATAAAATAATGAAAAGAGTAAGTTGCTGAGAATGACACAACTTCATTTGCTCTTGCTTTGACCAATATATCTCAAAAATGAATGGTGTAGGGACTTAAAAATAAATAAATAAATCAATAAATTAAAAAAAAAAAAAAAAATGGAGGAGGCTCACTGATGCAATTCCTCACTGTTCTGTTGTTGCTGTTGCCAGAGAGGAGATCAGTGTCTGCTTCACTGCACGCCTTGTGATGAAGCTGTAGGCCACCAAGAGGCCTCTCTCCTCTGTGCTAACAAACTAGGGGAACTCAGGTGCTCTCATATCTTTCCTCTGGATGCTTCACAGCCTTTATATTTCTCCTTCGGACACTCTAATGTTACGTCCTTAAGTTGTGGCACTGACAACACACGTGAGACTTGAGGTGAGGCTGCACTCCGTGGAGAGCCAGGCAATTTCTTCTCTTGGTTGGTTAGCCATGTTGTGCTGTTCATTTGGCCCTTCTGACTGCCAGGACAGTTGTGTTCAGAAAGATAAAACTCAGGCTTAATACTAAATTGCTTGTCTGAGGTTTAGGAGGCAGTTGTGTTTTATTATGTGATGTTAGACTCTGTCCTTTGGCATTGAGAGGTTTTGTAAATGTGTGGTGGGGAAGGTCTTTCCTTTACTCGTTTTTCCTCTTTAATTTTTGAAGTGAGAATCAAGGTTACATTTTTGACTGCTTAGTGATCCTTTAATGCCTAAATGGAAAATCCATAAAAACTGAATGCATTTGAGTATTAAAATCCACAGCATGTTCAGTAGGTTAACTGCATAGATCCTTCTCCACTTTGTTCATACTTGTACTGTTTTTGGTCAATGATATAAAATTCAAAAATATGTTGTGGAATTTAACTTTTTTAGGATTATTAAGGCTGGTATGTGTGAAGAGGCATCAGCTGTCTTAGAGAACAGAGAGTGGGCAGTTTTCCTTTCTGTCTGTGAATCTTGATTGTTCTTGAAGTTCTCAGCCATAAAACTGATTTTTGTCCCTGACTAAATCAGCATGCAATCCTCACTCATCAAAGAGCAGGGTCTTACTTTGTGTTCTGAGATCAGCAAACTGATACCTCAGGTTGTGATGCCTTGAAATTAACACAGGAATCATTGCCTGTGCTGGGAAGCTGTTGTCACCCTAGTGTCTGTCTGTTCAAAACTCTCTGTATCCACATGTTGCGTTCTTTTTTTTTTTTAAGTGATCATAAATTCAACATTAACACAGCATCTTTTGTGCCTTGTCAGAGAGCTAAAGACTGTCCCTATCACAAGAAGGTGCAGCCTGTGAAAAGATAGAGTGGCTGTATATAAACAAAGGTAATTGAAAGAATGAGGAAATCTCATCAGTCTGCAAGATGAGCAGTTCTTGAACTGTCAGAACACCCTGACTACCTATTTCTACTTCTAGGGAAATGATGTCACAAAGGAATATTCTAAGAAATAACAATAAAGTGGCCTTGTGTGCATAATGGGTGGGGATTGGTTCAAAATTGTTAAACATCAACAACTATCTCAGTCTAGGAAATCTTCAGATTTTATTAATAAACTCTTCAGATTACTTTTGGCATTACTGATATTTGTAAGTAGTATGCAAGTACATTAATAACTATAATTATTTTTTGTTAGGATTCTTATCACATAAGATCTTCATAGCAGTTGGATGGCTATAGAATAGCTTTCCCATGCATGCTTCCACAATAGCAGCCTATCGCTTTCTGTTCGTCTGGAGTTCGTCTGTAATATAAACTTAAACAGCAAACATAAAAATTCCTTAATGACTATATTGCCTTAGTTTTCACCTAACAGATACTTGTGGCTTTTGTACATAGCAGACTCCTTATCTTGTCTATGTTTTGCTTTTACAGCCGTATAGATACATGAACTTTGCTCCTGTGAAAGGCAATGCAGGTCTTTAAACACATTCCTATGTATCAAGAGGTACCTTGGCCTAAGAGAAAACATCATGGTGCTGTTGGACTTTATGTTGAAATAAGCAAGAAAAGCCAGCACGCAGAAGCAGAGCACTTCAGAAAGCACTGAGGACAGCTTGCTTGACTCTCACGAGGTAAGAGCACTAAGGTAGTTTTGACTGCTGTAAGGACCTAACCCTCCTGTATTTGCAGGTTTATAGCTAGAGTACAAAACAGAAAGTCAGTCTGACTGCTCTGCAAGCGTCAGACAAGAGATGAGGAAATACCATTGGAAAATGGAGAGAGGAGGGATATTACTGGCATGGTGATACCAGAAGGCCAGAATGTCATCCTCCATGTTACACTTAACCTCGAATATATGCTTATTACCACTGTATTTGTAACATAGATTTATAAATAAAATAAATGCTAAGGAGAAAGAGCTTGAATTTTGAATTTCTGCGCATTCAAACCTTTGAGGTAAGTGGGTATGCATACATCAACTATACTGCAATTATTTTTTGTTAGGAGGCTTGTCACATAGTCTTGTATCTTCACTACAGTTGCTGTAGAATAGCTTCTTCATGTATGCTTACAGAACAGCAAACTATCACCTTCTGTTACTCAAATATCCTTTGCATCCTTTGTTTATTTGTAAGTCTGTATAGCAAGAAACTGTGCAAGCTTAGTAAAGCTGATGTTTGTGGTAATCAGCCACCACTTAAGCAAGAGGTGGGCTTGTTCTGAGTTTACCTGCAGTGCTCCATTAGCTTCTCCTTTAGTAGTCAGAGGACAAAAAGAGGTCAGAGAGTTGGTGGCAGGATTAGACAGTAGAATGGTGTTCAACAGAACATATAGGTAGGTACAGAGTTTTTTCCTAGACTGGTAGTGTTTACGTCACTTTCATAGAATCTAACTTAGAACTTGTTTTGTGGTAAGTAGGTGACTTGTGTCCTCAATTCCTCACCAAATTGCTGTTATCACTGTGTTGATACAACTCACATCAGCCTTATGCTGCAACTAAATGGTACTTACTTCAATTTACAGGTATAAATCATTACAATTATGTTACACGTTCTCAGTGGTATATAACCACAGAACTTTCACTAGTGTCAATGTGATTAGGAGCCCCAAAATATTTAAGAGCCCCATCCATATATTGTGGTCTAGAATGACACACTGCCATAGCGTAACAAGGCCGCTCAGGACAATGTCTGATTTTGGGTATTTCTTTATCTATGAGTAGTTCTCCTTTAATTCATGTCTCTGAGCACAACCTTAAGTAAGTCAAAATTTTCAAAGCTTTCCAGAGATTACAATAGTTAGGGTCTTTCTAAAACCCACACCAACCACAGTGATGTACTCCATTTGTATAAATGATTTCCTGTGATGCCATTGCTTTGTGAGTCATTCTATGCAAGCAAAAGAGTCATGCAAATCATTAACTTCAATGGTCTACTGGAGAGGTCAGACTCACAAGGCTTGGATTTGTTCAGTGTCTGAAATGAGTAATTTACCTGCAAACATGAGCAACAATGCACAATATGGCCCAGGTACTGGATGTGCAAACTATGATTTCTATGCAAATATTTTCTCCATTATGCTCTCCTCTGTAAGAGCTCTTCAAACCCTACTTAGTTGTGTTTACACACTCAACATCTGAGGTAAAAAAAAATAAATAAATAAATCCAGAAAATCTTCAAAACAAAGTGAAGGTGGCACCTATCAGCAGCAATTTCTGGAAGGTAATATCTGTAATTCTTGCATAGTGGGATGTACTAAATGAAAATGCAAAGGGAATAAAAAAGACATTTTTTTCTGAAGTACATTTTCTATCTGCGCTGCCAGTTCCACATTTCAGGGAATGATACAGGAGTGCTATGATTTCCAAAGCTTCTGTTCATTCAGCCATCTCCAGTGGTGTCACTGGGAATGTGTAGACACGAGCAGTACACCTTAGAATTATATCAAACTCATTTTCCTACCCACATATGACAGTAGAGTACTCCCTGATACACTCAGAGTGAAGATCAGTCTGGGAGACTATTTGTTGTTGAGCTTCTGTTCATTATACTGAATTTGTTTTTTTCCAGTGGTGAATGGTCTTGCATTAGAAGGAAATAAGCATTTTTTAAAATGACTTCTGCATTGTGCTGATTCTGAATGCTCTGGTGTGTATATATGTGTATATATATATATATATGTGTGTGTGTATGTATATATATTTTTTTTAAGATAAGAGTCAGAAGAATAAACAGAAACAAATCTTTGGACATGCAGCAAGGGCATTCAAAGTCAATAGTGTGGATCTTAAAGAGACAAAAAAGAAGACCATACTCATGGGTAGTGCCTATATTCCATTAAGAAGAATTTATGTTCATGAGGATCATTGAATGTGGTTAAATTTCAGCAAGTATCTTAATTCTGATCATGGCACAGCCTTTTTTTTTTTTTCTTTTTTTTTTTTTTTTCTTTTCTCTCATGAAGTCCTTACTATGCCATAGCTGAATGAATGGAAAGGCCTCTTTCAGCACCACATCTCTGAGTTTGCAGAACAGTCTTTCAAAGCACACAAAGCTGGGCAAGCCACTGTTTGCAGACAGAGAAGTAAAATAATGCACTCCTGCCTATTTGAGAAGATACAGATAAGCTCTGTGAAACCGAGCTGCTAGCTGTGATAACAATTCTTTCAATGTCACACAAGATAAAAGAGTAAGAATTCAGAACTACCCGGAGCTGTGTTTGTACATCTGTGAAAGTATTTGTGTCTTTGTCAATGAGTTTGCATCCTAGATGGGAGCACAACACCCTGTACAGTAGAGAGCTCACTTTATTAAATATCCTCTCATTGCTCTTCTTTTCCCTTCTTCCCTGTGCAACTCAGCCTGAGGGAGGGGCTTTTCTTCCAGGCAGAGGACCCCCATTTTGCTGGTTGTGTTGTGATTCTGTTTCCACGGTGCTTATAAAACTCAGGTTTGTCATGAACAAAGATTTAGTCAGAAGAATTAAACGGCCTTTTGTCAAAAGCAAAACAACACAGTAGACACTGGAGAACTCCTGTTAATACCATCAGTGCCACCTACTGCTCGATTTCCAGAGTACAGCTTGTGCAAGTAACTAATGCTACAAACCTGTAAAATTTAGCCTCCTGTTTATGAACATTTTAAATATCTATATATAATTTATTTCTACAGCTGACCCAGGTGCACTTTTCTCATTATAAATTCAGTCAATAAACAGTATTGACTATTTCTTCCCCAACATGCTCTTTCTTACAGCCAGAGAGGCTGAAGTTGATTTTCCAACTTTCTTGAGGTGGTTCTACAGGAGGGACTGAGAGGTCCCAAACAGAAGGAGTTAGATTTAAAGCCAGTAGAGATGACCACATCCTGGAATGTAACAGTTTCAAAAAGAGCTTTATATGGGGCAGTGTGCTCCTATCTGCCTATTATCCCTGCCTGTCAATGTCCAGAGAACTGCGCTGCCAGTTCCACATTTCAGGCAATGATACAGGATACCTGTCGATATCCAGAGAACTGTAGGAAATTTAAAAACAAAACAAAACACACACTGTGCCATTTCTCTTCAAAGACTTTTCAGACACAGCCCTTCTTACTGTCCAAGATCTTGCAAGTGAGATTAGTTCAAGTCCACAAGCTGAGAACTTGGTGCAACCACCTATGATGCCAGGCCAGACTGAGCCATGTTGTATAATGCATTACCTGAGGGTGTTTGTGTACTTTGGTGATAACAGTAATGTGGGAACATAAAGACTGGACTCAAAACCAGTTTCAGTTTTGTGGAAAGTATTTTTATAAACTACTGTTTTGTGTAGGTTTCCGTTTTTCCAATTCAGCAGTTGTCCTTTCTGTTATATTACAGAAGAAGAAAAAAAATCTACAAGTATTGTACTTGGGTAAGGGCAACCCTAGCTGTATGTGCAGACTGGGAGAAGAACTTCTTGAGAGTAACCCTGCTGAGAAGGATTTAGGAGTCCTGATAGATGAAAACGTTAACATGAGCCAGCAGGGTGCGCTTGCAGCCCAGAAGTACAACGATATCCTGGGTTACCTTAGAAGAGGGAGTGCCAGCAGGGAACTGTCCCTGTCTGCCTTCTTGACACCCTATCTGGAGTATTGTGTCCAGGCTTGGCATCCCCAGTACAGGAAAGATGTGGACCTTTTGGAGAAACTCCAGAGGAGGACCAGGAAGATGATCAGAAGGCTGGAGCGTCTCTCCTATGAAGACAGGCTGAGGGAGCTGGGCTTGTTCAGTCTGGAGAAGAGAGGGCTCTGAAGAGACCTCATTACAGCCTTGCAGTCTTTAAAGGGAGATTATAAACAGGAGGGAAATCAACTTTTTACACAGGTGAATATCAATAGGACAAGGGGAAATGTTTTTAAATTAAAGGAGAGGAGATTTAGACTAGATGGCAGGGGAAAGGTTTACACACAGTGGTGAGGCAGTGACACAGGCTGCCCAGAGAAGTTGTGGGTGCCCCATCCCTGGAGGTGTTCAGGGTCAGGTAGGATAAGGTCCTGGGTAGCCTGATCTAGTGGGTGGCAACCCTGCCCACAGCTGGGGATAGGAACCAGGTGGGCTTTAAGGTCCCTTGCAGTCCAAGCTATTCTAAGCTTAGTGACTTCCTATCTCTACAACAAAAAATGGCACATTCTTCTAGTGTTAGCACTGTCCCCTTTTCACTACTTGCCTCTCAATGCACTTTGCATGGAGGATAGACAGTGACTTTTTTCCTTTCTGCTCTTGGAACTGCACCCCCACTGCATATGCTGTAGATTTGCCCATTCTTACTAACAGAATATAACCTTGCTCCTGGAGAGCTGTTTTCTTTCTGTAGGATCACAGGTACCAGCATTAAAGAACTTCTAAAGAACTTCTCTATTGTGAGGGTTATGGAGCACAGGCACAGGCTGCCTAAAGAGGTGGTGGAGTCTCTAGAGATATTTAAAACCTGCCTGCATGTCTACCTGTGCAACCTGCATTAGCAGGGGGTTGGACTTGATGATCTCTAGAGAACCCTTCCTACCCCTGCAATTCTGTGATGCTCTTTGAGCTGATGATCCTTGCAAACCCACTTGCCAAGGCTAAAGGAGTTGTACCATCTGAAAGTCTGAAAAAAGTCTGAAAACCTCAGATTATATGAATACCTTAAAATGTTTATTACTTCGACCTCAGTTCACTGTTCACATGTCTTTTAGGTTTGTTACAGCTGCTGAATGCCTGGGGGCAGCGGACTGTCATCGTTCATCTGGCATCGGTCAGTACCCCCGCTATCCCATTCCTGGCTGACGCTGTACCCTGACATGGCGGCCGTGCTATCGCGCCGTTGGGAGGCGGGCGCCCCCTAGTGGTCAACAACGAGCAGCACACGCGGTGTGCGAAACGGAGCCGCCTGGTTCTGGGGTGGCACGGGGCTCTGCGGTTGAGTTTGTGGGCTGGCTTGGATTTGCCCTCTGTAGTCGTCACCTGGAATAATATTTGTGAGGCTGTCAGCCCCGCCTTGGTTTTCAGAGAAAAGGGTGACTTGGGCAGATTTGATGTTAGAATCATAGAATGGTGGAATCATAGAATGGCTTAGGTTGGAAGGGACCTCAAAGATTATCTAGTGCCATCCTCAGAAATGGGGTTCAGAAATGAGGAGACCCCCGTAGTATTACAGGTTTTGCATCTAAATAACGTGAGCCAGCTGCTCTGAGGTACTACATTGCCTGTGTGCTGTGGTATACACGTCCATTCTTGCAGACTGGCAGCATAAACAAGAGATGAATATGGTGATGCTGTGACAAAGCAATGTTGGCATATGTGGGCCTTAAGCTCTCCCACAGTTCAAATATTTACTGGTTTACAGCATTCCTCACATTTCTATTTTACAGGATGCTGTCCATTCCATGCAATTATGTAAATTGCAGTATTTATTACTGGTTTCTATATAGGAAAGAAAAGAAAGTCATATTTGTATTACTTTTATACAGATGGGCGGCCTGTCTTCTAAACCTATCGCCTTGGATTTGCTCCGTCCATTTGTGCTGCTATGAAGTCCACACCTGCCATTGCCTTCCATAGAGCTAGTGATGCCCTGGATCTCACCTGGAGATCTGGAGATCTGGTCAGCACTGAACTCTGGATTTTGGGCAAGTTGTTTTCTAATCTCAGACTCTGATTGAGTGGACACAGCTGTCCCAGAGGAACTAGGCTCTCAGCATAAGCACATAAGTATCATCACAGTAGGCAGCTGCTCTGTGGGTCTTGGGAGGTCTTAAGCTGCAAGCTCTGAAGATGTGTGCACTCCTTGCAGCATCCTAGCTTTGTGCTTTGTGCTGCAGCAAGATGGGTGTATTTTTTCCCTGGGCCCAGAGGCCAGAGAAAAAGAGAAACCATGTGGAAAATAGGGGACAAGATCTGCAGGGAGTGCCACCAAAAACATGTAAATAGAGCAACTGTAGCTCTGTCTGTAGAAACTCTCAGATATGCAGACCTGTCCTAAGGCAGAACGAAACCAACAGCTTGCCCAGAGAGGGAATACAGCTGGAATTCACTGTGGAAGGCAAATTGTGTGAGGCAAATTAGTGCTTTTGGACTGATGGACTGAACAAGAATAGGTAACAGTGCTTAACCTGACAAGTAATCTTAGAGGCATCATGTAGAAAGAGCCTGTTTACCCTGCTGGCCAGTGGGTAGAGAAAGTCTATGAGTGGTAACAGGCAGGGGAGGACTCGGGGGCTGGACTCAGATCAGGTGGTGAACTCAGAGTGTCCTCTTTCCTGGAGTTTGCTCAGGGCAGTGCTGAATTTACAGCTGGTGAGTTTCAATTGTTTCTGAAGGGGAAGATACTGAATGCTGTGACCGGGGAGCTCAAAACCAATTTTTACCTCCCTTTAGGGGCAGAAGAAAAGCCTGCCCCCAAAGCGAAGACCTTCCTCAGGTCAGTCTTTTTTAAATTCTTACCTCTGCCAGCAGCTGCTTCTCAAGCCCTGAGGATTTCACTGAGCCAATTTAATGCTGGTGGTCAGACAGTTTAAACCCATTAGCTGCTAGCTATCTGAGTAAATTTTCTTCTCCAAACCCAGCACACCGGCAGACCACTCCAAGCAGAACTGCAGAGAAACGGCTACATTAAGCGGACATTTGAGTACAACTGTTGTGGCCTGCGTGGTGAGCATTTAGGGGCTGAAGAAAATGCCACTGGCTAGATCGCTGTCCATGACCTCTCTTAATGGGCTTCCTCAATGGGAAGATGAAGACCTACCAGTGGAGGACTTGTTGCTCTTTGAAGTTTCTTGGGAAGTTACCAACAAAGGTTTGTACAACACTCATAAGAGTCAGCACTGCTGTTTTTGTGGAAGTGGGAGGAGAAGTGTAGGATGTGGTCATAAGGGGCATTAAAGGGAGACTGGGCAAAAGCTGGCTGCGTGTGTTTTGTATCGGCAGGAACAAATGTGGCATCCATGTTTGTGTGTGGGCTGCATCTGCATGTACTTCCGTGGAAGGAGCATAGTAGTGTCAGGACATGTATTTGTCTGCACACCATTCACCACCAGGGCTGTGTTGTTTAAACAAACATCTAAGTGTTATGCCCAGGTGTGCATGTTTATGAATATACAGACATTCCTTTGTATGTATTTAGATTTTATCTTCTATGCGAATTCACTTGGGAATATAACACATGAAAATAGGCTGCAAAGCAAACACTAGATTCAGAGAAGTTAGTAGTTTCTCCTTCTATAGCAGTTTGGAAAAGAGGCCCAATTTGAAATAGTCACAAATAAACATAGTCGCATTGAAACCACTGAACAAAAACAGACGTCAATGACCAACAGTCTTTACGCCAGCTGAAACCCTTTTGGACTGGCTTTTGCAAACACAGGTAGTGCCAGACAGGGACTTCATGTTTTGCACACGTGTACAGATTCAAAATCTGCTCACCATGCAGTGTTACACGTAAAGTCTATGCTACTTGTTACGCAAAGATCTTTCTGCCTCCATTACCAATTCCTTCATCAAAATATACCCCTTTCATAGAATGGAATCATTTTGGCTAGGTGCAGTTCACTAAGGGGGGACAGGCTCCATTTTTGCCATAAAAGCGAATTAGTATGAGTAAATGATTGACCTATGTGTCTTATTGTCCTGGCAGATAAATAAAGAGATTAGACTGAAGAGAGGATCTGTAATCTGCTAAGATTTTAACCCTAACGAGGAAATATGTGTGAGAGGAGCAGAGTGCTAGGGTCTATCACTCTGGTGGAACTAGAATTAATATTCTGTGATCGCTTCCAGTATTTAGTCTGCACTGAACTGCAATTTTACTTGCCCAGGAGGATCAATACACAGAGGTAGTACAGAGTAGCTTTTACACTTTGAATCCCTGTGGGCTTATTTTTCAGTAGTTTTAGTCAAGTTTTTTGAGGTAGTTGTCTACTGTCAGAATTTGGAGCATGCAGCATTTACCTTTGCAGCATGCATGGTAAGTAAGCCACTGGCAAGCAGATGGCAGCAGAAATCTGGAAAGTTCAGATGTCCTCCTTCACATTTCTGAGCCCTGTGCTATTTACATACTCTGTTATCTGGACTCCCTGGCTACAGGGATCACGCAGATATTTAAGAAAAAGTAAAGAAGAATTAGATGTATCTGTCTTTATGTGAAAAATGCTGAGAATGTTTTGATCATCCATATGGCTTTTAATGACCTTATTTCTAGCTGTGTCAGTTGATTTGGCTGCACTGATTAGTTTCATGTTTTATGGGAGAACTAATATTTATAATAGAGTGAACATTTTTTCAAATTAGTTAAAAATAAGGGTGCTGTTAATTGTCCCAGGTGTCAAACTCATCTGTCCAAATGGAGCTGACACAGCTAGACATAGCAAACAGTGTCTTCATTAAAACTGGATATCGGTACAAAATTCCCATCAGCCAACCCTGACTGGAAATGTCTGTGGAAAAAATCTTTAACAAGCCTATTTCAGCTTACTTTTCTGTGAGCCTTTATATTCTTGCTGCTGAAGGCTTTTTTTCCTGTGTGTTCCATGCAATTGAATGTCAAAGTCACATGATGAGATTCCCCAGTGACCTTTTTATAAACAGTTCTTGGAAAACGTTAAGGCATTGGGCTTATAAGGAAAGAGAATAGCCAACAAAAGGGAGAGTCTTCACAGAAGATACACAGGCTTAGGAAATACAATCACACCGTTTTCCCCATCCTCCTTTAGCGTAAGGAGTAACTGTTCATTTTACCAAGTAGCCTGCTCCCACATAGATTTAATGCTGCTGCATGTTTCAGTGTTTTAGTTTTAATGTTGCTATCTATATTTCTAATATAGAGGGAAAGATAAGCATAAGCTGGGCTTATTGCCCTGACAAGCTCATTTGATGATTTAATATGATGGCTTAATATTTCTTTTCTGGCAATGCAAAGCTGTTTCAGCATGAAGTTAGCTCATGCAGCTGAAGTGGTGTAATGTTGCTGCTGCCTACAGGAGAGTTCAAGTCTTTATATGTACTTTGTGTGTATCACTAGTTGCTTGTAAGCAGTGCCCTTTGCAAGTAGCTTCAGTTTTCTGAACTTCACAAATACATTTGCCTTCAGAGTTGGAGGACAATGAAAGGTCCTGCAACTACAGGAGTATATGTGAGTATATGTGAGTATATGTGATTGTGTGGTATGAGAGGGTTTTCATTTGCCAGACTGCTTGTTGGAAAAGAGGGTTGACTGGCATTTCCCTGAGCAGGAGGTGGTGCTGGTTGGTACTGAGGTCTATGATGCAGTGGAAGGAAAGGATTTGTCAGTTGCATGAACTCAATATTCAGAGATATGCAAGTATTCATTATTCTCAGAACCTCTTAAGTTCTTTCTCAACAGCTGCCACAGTGAAGGTGCCTCCCTTTTTTAAGTTAGTTTATTTAACACGTGCTCTAACTAGCAGAGTTTTCTACTTGCCTATGCTTCCTTTTTATACTCCTTGTTCCAGTGCTGCCTGTGCTGAGTGGCAGCTTCTGACATAAGAACTGCAAAGCACCAGCATCTCAGTTATTCTTTTTTCCCCTAGCTTACATAGCCAATTTGGAGCATGCAGAGATAAGATAGCTGAAGGAGAGAATGAGAGATTAAAAAAAAAAAGAAACTCATCTGGAAATGTGACTCTCCCTCCACCTTACCCCCAAGTAAAGCAAAAAGGAACTTGCCGCTTAAAATGTGAGCACAACATTGACACCATCTTGCACTGAAAGTCTTCTGTCACAAACGTAAGAAAAATGTAGTTTGTGATACAAGATTCTCCCGCTTTGACTCTCCACTGATGGGCAAGTCCCATACTGTGAAGTGAATCTGCTGTGTTTATGTGGCAGAAAGGGACGAAAGCAAACAGGCCCCAGTACACTGCAGAGCTGCATGATCTGGTGGTAATTTTGGAGAAACTCAGCTTTTTTCACACTTCCTTCCCCATCTTTCGGGGCCAGTACGCTTCAGTAAAGCTAGATCTGGGCCTATCTCTATGCATGTTGCAAAAGTGGACTGTTTGCTGTGTTTTGCTTTATTTTTTTCTCTCTCTCATAACACAAAGACCAATAGAAATGTAAGAATGGGAGCACAGAGCAAATTGGCGACAAGCTTTGTATATCTTGTGTCTGAAGCTCCATAGATGGAAATTGTCAGCAGGGAAGCAAAAGCTACTACAGGAGCGTGGAGGCAACTGCAGCAAACTTTCCACAGTAATCTTTTGTCCTCAATTCCTCCTTCTCAACGTCTTTTAAATATTTTCCCACTGATAATTGGAGTATTTAACTGAGATAGAGGAGAAGTGTAATTCTTAGCTGTAAGTTAGTGAGTTTTTGGATATGCATAGTGAGAAGGGCTGCAAACTCTGAAAATCTGATCTGTGCTCTTTGAAGATTCCTTTAAAGTCATTCAATTGATGCTTAGATTCGTATCTTTTGCTATACTTAACAGCTTTTAGCTAGAAAGAAGAGTACTTAAAAATGCTGGTCTGACTGCCAGTTTCTATCATCATTCAGCTGTGAACAGATTGGCTCAAAAATCACTCGTAGGTGAATCTTAAATATTTTTTTCCAGCCCTACTGGAAGGAAGATTCTGTTAAAAACAAACCTTAGTTCATTTTCCCCTGAAGCAGAGTTCTGTGCACGGGTTCCCTGGTGAAAACCTGGACCCTTGGTTATTAAATCATGAAATCACTGAAGTCAGCAGGACCAACATTTCACTCTGTCTGCATTAAATGTCTTTCCATTGTGGAAGGTCTTTGGGAGAAGGTGGATGATGAAATCTGTGACACAGTTGAACCAGAACTCTTTAGAAAGTGAAGATGTGCTAGCATATGTCTTACATATAATACATATTTGTTATCCATAAGAAAAATCATCTTCTTGTGGGAAACTTAGCATGAGCACAGCATCATAACCCATCATGCTTCTGGATCTGGTGATATCTTGGCATCAAAGTAATATGAAATTAAATCCTTTGTATTTGAGATGATGCACACTGTATTGTGTGCACTGATGCAGGACTGTATTGTGAAAATCTGCTGTAAATTGCAGTGTTTTGGTATTATTTCAAAATATACTTCTAGTGCCAGAACTTCAAAGAATACAGATAACTTCTATCTTCTGATGAGTCCTGGACACAAAAGTAGCCAAAAAATACATTAAAAGTACCTGAAAGTATGTGAAGAGGCTGTGTATTTTTTGATTGACATTATTTTACTCCAAAGATAGTCACCAGATACACATAATGAAAAATTCAGAATAGAACCAAACATTATAAGAAATGAGACCGGGCCCAATTTTATTATGTCTATAGATCAGAGACAAATTTTGAGGGGAAGGGGTGAAATAATAGTTGACATAACTAGTAATTGTGGCAGTGAAGTCATTTTAGGACAAGGGGGAATGGTTTTAAACTGAGACAGAGGAGGTTTAGGTTAGATATTAGGAAGGAAGTTTCTCACACAGAGGGTGGTGACACACTGGAACAGGTTGCCCAAGGAGGCTGTGGATGCCCCATCGCTGGAGGCATTCAAGGCCAGGCTGGATGTGGCTCTGGGCAGCCTGGTCTGGTGGTTGGCAACCCTGCACATAGCAGGGGGGTTGAAACTCGATGATCTTTGTGGTCCTTTTCAACCCAGGCCATTCTAGGATTCTATGATTCTACAATTTTGAATCCTGAAGTTGGTACTACTTCCCTCTTGGATTCCATGGCAAGCACAGCCCCCAGAAAAGCTCTAGTGCCTTCTGTGTCAGGCTGTGGCAAAAAAGATGAAGTGCCCTGGGAGCACCCTCTACCTCTGTAGCAAAGGTGTGCAGGGAAGGGCTCCTGCCTCTATCCTGCAGGTGACAGTCTTCCTGTCTCAGTTTTGTAGCTTCTCATGCCGTCTCTTTACTTCCTTTTTGGTGTCTGCTGCTGCTTCCCTCTGTCTTTCCACAATGTGGGGTAGGTAGGAGAGCAAGTAAAGTGAACAGTAGGTATCTCTGGCAGCTTTGAGAAGTTTGGGCCATTCCCTGCTCAAACATTCCCACCTGCACAGGCCGTTTTCTAGAAATGAATTTCCTGCATAATCTTGCAAGTTGTAGCCCCTTCCTCATCAGGTGACAAAGAGCATTTGCAATGGGTCTTTCCATGTGATATTTTCAGCAGAAATAGCATGCTTTCTGCAGTGATAGATCTTGCACAAAGATCTCCAGTTGCGAAATCAGGTCTCTGTTTCTGCATAATGCTGTCCTCAGTAGCGATGTGATACAGGGAGTCCATTCTGACTCACAGATCGTTTATTTGTTTAAATAGCTCTGACATCTGTCTCAGTGTCTCAGAAGGCACTAATTACTGCTTGGACTTTAAATATGCAGCAATAATAATACACTTGAAATGGGGAAAGAAGTAAGAGGCTGAAGTAATGAAGATGATAACTTCTTAGACAAATGCGCAGTTATGGTAAATGGTATGAAAAAATTCAAACTTAGGAAAATAATTTTATGAAATATTTTCTGAGCAAATATTTTGTTGTCATCATTTTCCTTTTGAAGAGGTCACTAAAAAGAAGTCAAACTTTCTCATGTGGACCTTCTTTCCCCAAAACTTTTTTTTCCCCTGCCCCTACCAGTTTATTTTTCCCAAAAAAGAGGGAGAGGATGAATGGAAACAAATGAGGGGAATTATTTTTTCTTGATTTCTTTTTTAACTTAATTTCCTCTTTCTGGTGGAAAAGTTAAAAATAAATTTTAAAAACAAATAATAGAAACATTTTTTTTCTCTCAAGGAGGTTTTAAAATTATCAGAACTTAAAATATTTGCATGAAATGTTTCAGGTGGAATTAGAACACTAAATTGGTCCTGGAAGCACTCAAGGCCAGGCTGGATGGGGCTTTGAGCAACCTGGTCTAGAGGGAGGAGTCCCTGCCTACAGCAGTGGATTGGAATCAGATGATCTTAAAGGTCCCTTCCAACCCAAACCGTTCTATGATTCTATAATTTATTCACATTTCACTACTAATTCTTCAGATAACAGAACTTCAGAGGCTGCATACAAAAACCTAAAACATCAGGGGATTTTCATACATCCTTACTGTTTGGGAACTTTCTATAGCTACAATATGACATAAAAGTATGTGATTAGGGACGAACAAGGTGATGTATCATATAGGTGAAAATAATTTGAGAATCCTGTTAGGATCTGTGTATTCAACTTCAGCCTAGCTCTGTTAGTTGGTAGAATGTGTAATACATTGATTACTAACATAAGTATTTCCAGTGGATTCAAAGTCACTGTGCAGATATAATCTGTCTCTTCATAATATATAACATGTTCCTTGTTGAATTGTTTTGGGAAAGTGAATTTTCCAAAGTCTATGTGTTGTTCTAGACATTGCTCTTTCCTTCTCAGGTTGTCTTTTTTAAGTTAAGCCTGACCCTTTTCACATACGCAGTTTCACTCGCCCAGTCAATGTAAGTTTACACAAAGATGTGCCTTGTGAGTCATATTTCCACAGTGGCAGAGAAAACAAAAGTAGATTTGAGGACCAAGTAACCCTGACCTTTTATTGCAACTATCTTCTGCAGAGTTTTTAGTGTCCATAAAATATACTCTTTCATTTTTATCCTAAGTAATTCTCATTGCATTTCAGGCAAAATAGTACCCTCAAATGTATTTTACATTGCTGTGTGACAGATTATGGTGGTAGACCACAGCACACTCTCCAATTTTTCATTCAGAACAGGCCTTCCTTTTTGATAGGACATGTTTTAGAACAGAGAGTAATGCTATACGAAATCTTGCGAACAGGATCACTCAGCTGTTGGCTTTGTAAAGTGATGTCCCAGGCCATTTATCTCTTTTAAAGGCAGTATCTGCAAAACTCAGCTGCCAACATTAAACACCTTGCAGTGTGAAAGGCACTGATCTCCACTCTTTTGATGGAGGGGAAAGAGCTCCATGCCATTGATGTCATATGTGGCTTTATCATGTTACCTAGTATTCTAATTCTTGCACATAGGTTTTTTACTCATTTCCATTTGGTCACCAGGTAACTTTGCACAAAAATCTCCCCCTATTATAAGACCAACATTTTTGCTGATAAAAACCAAGTAGTTTCACAACTAGGATTTCTACTTGTTTATCTGTTTCGGATTAAAGTGATTTCTGTTCATATGATGACCTTTCCATGAGAGCAGACAACATTTGTGTCATTGTAACCGCATGACATTGTAGATTGAATCTTCTGACTTGTCACATTATTAAAATGGTGTATTTGCACAAATACAAGGTATTCATGTAGTTTCTATCAGCTTATGAACAGAGCCACTTGGAGCCACTTTCTTTGGAGTTTTTGAAATCCCTGTCCAGAGCAGCTATGATAGACAATCATAGAATCATGGAATCATAGAATGGCCTGGGTTGAAAAGGACCACAAAGATCACCTAGTTCCAACCCCCCTACTGTGTGCAGGGTCGCCAGCCACCAGACTAGGCTGCCCAGAGCCACATGCAGCCTGGCCTTGAATGCCTCCAGGGATGGGGCATCCACAACCTCCTTGGGCAACCTGTTCCAGTGTGTCACCACCCTCTGTGTGAGAAACTTCCTCTCTAATATCTAACCTAAACCTCCTCTGTCTCAGTTTAAAACCATTCCCCCTTGTCCGACCACTATCCGACTTCATAAACAGTCGTACACCCTCCTGTTTATATGCTCCCCTCAAATATTGAAAGGCCACAATAGGTGTCCCTGAAGCCTTCTCTCCTCTAAGCTAACCAAGCCCTCAACCTTTCTTCGTAGAAGAGTGCTCATGGTGGCTGTGATTTAATTTCCTTGGCTTTCTGATCTGACCAAAGTACAGAAGAATTTTCCAATGCATAGATTTATTTCTGTAGTTCCATATCTCTGTGATGTGGAACACCTTAACTGTAGCACTGATTTAGGAAGACATGAGAATCTTCTTAGATCCTGAGTTAGTACATAGGTTAGTAACTTAATGAAATAGTTTTATTTAGCAAGCTGCTAGATTGGAATTGCATTTGTATTTGTTTGTCAAATGCCTAGAAATCTGAGACACTTCGACATAAAAAAGTTAAGGTTGGGAACCCTTCAGGCATTCAGAACAAATGGCATGCTTGTAAAGAAAAAGATTTTAAGTATGCAAATTCTCTTTTAGGAACACCATTAGAAAGCATAGCTCTGGCTGCTCAGTTTCTCAGGACTGTAAGATACCAGGCTTGGGAGAAGGCTTTCTATACTTCTCAGGTGATACAGTTTAATTAGTTTGGGAACTAATCTCCTGAAGCTCTGAGCAACTTCAGCAGCTATTCTGTAAGGCATGGTCATTTGGGGCAGATTTTTAAGAAGAATCAGGTAAACCTTGAAGATTTTTTGCCATCTGCAGTGGTTATGCACTCCACCTGCACTTCTAGATACTCAAGTACCTTTCAAAATGAAGTGTGGATTGCTGAATGCTAGACAATGATCACTTGCAGTGCTGACTCCTTATGTATTTTGATGTTGTTGCTGAAAGGTGTAACATGCTCTTTTTATCTGAAGTATTACCAAATGCTTCCAGATTCAGTGGAAGGTGACATTTCTGAGTAGGAACTTTCATTATTTTCCTATTATTTCCTGCTCTGCAAATGTTGTTTGCATGTATCTGTTGAGCTTCATTTGTCTTACCTTGCTTAAAATCATCAGAGCTATGACAAACATCTATGATATATAGCAGCAGTCTCTTCTTTTGCCCTCCCTTCTACTTGATTGATCTAAGCACTTATTAGTGTTCTGTTTTTGTGGTGGTGGAATGGCCACTGCCTTGCATCACAGGTCCTGTGACCAAGGGGGCTGCAAGGCTGCATTGCCAGTGCATAGATCACAGGGACAAATGTGGAAAACTGTCAGGGAAAAGTAACTAATTGAATCTAGCATCCCATATGCAAGACTAAATAGATTCTGTATTTACTCATCAGAAGATAGTACTGCTCTATTCTCTTAGAAATTTAGTACTACATTTACTTTTAAGATTGACAATATTGAGGTGGAAAGTGCTGCAGATATTTATATCGGCAACGTAGGCTACGTTCACACCAATTTAACAACTCTTTAGATTAGTGATGAACATGACACCTTTTGCTACAAAGATTTAGGTTTAAATCCATTTCATGGCCAATAGTCCACAAAATTCATCACTGCCTCTACTTCTCTCTGTGATTTGTGTGAAACAAGCTGGAGGTGCCAGCCTACTTATTACCACATGTATTTCCACATCACAAAGTACATGTTTGAAAATGATGACTTCTTCATTAAAAAAAATAAAAAATAAAAAAAATAGCAGTCTGAATTTGAAATGCAGTAGAATCAAAATTAGGCAAGGGAAAATGGAAGCGTGAGCCTCAGGATTTGAATCCCATAGTCTGAGTGCAGATATTTGAAAAGGAGTGGACAACCTAAAAAAAAAAATAAAATTGAATGAATATTTATGATGTGACTTCATACACTTGAAAGAAATTAAAATAGTAATAATAATAGATAGAATTGGTCATTAAGGCTAGAAAGCATCCATTTGAGATTAGAGGTGAAGCTCTGGTTAAAATTTAGGAGGCTGAATTTCTATTTATTTGTTAGATTCCAGGTTTCATTTTAAGTCTGAATATGCAAAGTGATTTAGTCTGTCTGACTCCCAGGTAGGATGGAACTTATTCCAGAGGTTTAAGGCCTGTTCCCATTTCTACTTTTTGTTCTTTGTGATCTTGTTTTTCAGTGGGAGGAATTTATACCGTGATCCAGACGAAAGCCAAAATTACAGCAGATGAATGGGGTGAAAACTATTTTCTGATTGGTCCTTATTTTGAGCACAATGTGAAGACTCAGGTGGAAGTATGTGAGCCTCCAAACCCTGCAATTAAGAAGGCAATGGATACCATGAAAAGCCAAGGGTGTCAGGTAAATCAGATGTGCTTCTGCTTCTCAGGACAACTAAGCTGACTTTGAGGAGATTACAGTTTTGGTTAATGCTCCCACTGTTCCACTTGACACAGCAGTCCTGGTCAATGTCACAATGGGAAAAGCTCGGATTCTACGGTTAGAACAGCAAAGTCGATTCATTACAGGTTATTTTTGAGGAAGAAACAGTTTATCCAATTAAAGGTTTTAACACTCATTTATCTGCAAGACTACTTAATTGGATTAATGACTTATTTCTCCAGTATCTAAATACAGTGAGATTTTAGTGGATATAATACGACCTTACTTTGACTGAACCCTTATGTTACCTTCAGCATTCTTGTGCTGTTGAAGAAACTTTAAGAAAAGCATCTCATCATCACAAAATTTTTCTTATGAAGCACTGTGCTGAGTTGAAAGACACAAAGGGAAAAACCACAAGTGTGCTTAAGAAAAGCACCCAACTGATAAAGAATCTGCTTCCTCAGATCAATACAACTGACTATCCATTCCCTAGAAAGAGGGTTTAAGCTGTAGCACACATAGGGAGTTAATCTGTGTTTCTTGCTCAGTTTTTATTGGTGTTTTCTCTGGGACCTCAGATCAATCTCATAGCTTGACTCCAACCATAAACTAGTAATAAAGTGCTTCTTATTCAGCAGTGAGCTAAAAATGGCACACCAGCTGTGGCACTGGCAATGTGTTATTTCCTTTTGCTATGGCAGTTCTTAGGTTCTCATGCCCTGCTGTGTGTTAAATACATTGCTGGAAATACATGAGCCACAGCTTGGGATAGTGTCTGTTGGGGATGCTGTTGTTGTACGATGCTTGGCATTGTTAAAAATGAAATTCAAACTGAAAGGTCTAATCTAACAGGAATATAAATCTGTATTTTTATCAGACTTTCCTAAGTGAATTATCAAGTTTTATGTGCTGCACCTGTTCCTTACAGAGAGATGTCTCTGCAAGGTAACACTCCTTTGTTTAGATAATAGCAAAAGGCTTGTGGGGCAGATTATTTGCAAAGCTATACATACATATATATATACTTTATGCTGTTCCAGCATACATTCAATTTAAGCAGTCAGGTCTGGCAGTCTGACATGTGCATCGTTCTGCTGGAGTATTCATATATAGCAGGAGATCTATCCCAGGTACGTCAAGTATAGCTTTGATCTCTAATAATGACGCTGTAGATTCCAGGAGCTGCACTTATCCTATTATCAGTGTATCTGGATTTTGCTTATGTATCACAATGGAACCCTTTAAACCAGGGGACCTAGGAAAGCTTCTGAACTTGTCAGGTCAGGTGTGTTCCTTGCCACAACTTGACACCGTATTTAAAATCAGTGTTCACACAGGATCCCTGCTCATCAACCTCATTTTCCTAAGGAAGAAACCAGAATAGCTTGAAATACGTATGTAAGGGCCTGAGCTTTCTTCGTATAGCTATCTTTGATACAGCTTTTCTTTTTTGTGCAAATAGGTCTGAGAACTTTAGTCTCTGTTTTCAAGACCTGCCCTCTGTCTCACCAGCTCTAACATTAGGACAGGATTCCACTCTGGAGAGCCCAGGGGTTGGTGAATTAAATGCAATTGAACAACAACGTAAAAGATTCCTATGAGCCGGGTGCAGAGTATAAACTGCATTAATTTACGTATAGTACCTCATTATCCACAGTTAATATGCCTCTGCTGCTATAGCCATTTTGGGTTGAAGACCCAAATGAGTGAGATAATTTGAAATAAGGTGAAATAATTTGACTGTGTAGAATGCTGCAATGTGAAATGTGATCCAAATTGCATTGTGTTGCCTTAGGACAGTTCAGCTTATTCTCCTTGTTGTGCAGGTAGGTTATTATCACTGGAGTTATAATTCTGTTACAGATATTTAAGTGTACTGATGCAGATAAAGATGGAAAGCTGTATATTTGGGGGCTGATATTTTTAGATATTGTAACACCTTCTGATTGTTTCTTCCTCTCTGCAAAGGGCACCAACTGTACTGTGTGGGCAGAATGAGGAAATGTCATGCAATTTCCACTTACCCCGACCTTTGATCAAGTATTACTCCATGTATTTTGCAAGGAAAGCCACAAATCCTGGGTGTAGAGGACTATGATCCTTAGCATTCCTTATGTAAAATACGTATGATTTGATGGATGAAAATACTTGTGGAAATTTGTTTTCACATTCACTTTAACATTTTCTTCTTATATCTTTGCCTATTTTCTTTAGGTCTTTTTTGGAAGATGGCTGATAGAAGGCAGCCCATATGTCCTACTGTTTGATATAGGATCAGCAGCCTGGAATCTGGACAGATGGAAAGGCGAATTTTGGGATGCTACCAACATAGGGATTCCTTTTCATGACCGAGAAGCCAATGATGCTGTAATTTTTGGATCAGTAACAGCCTGGTTTTTAAAAGAGGTACAGTTTTTAAAATCTGGAGTTTTTAAAACCTCAACCTTGTCAGCAGAGAAGAAAAGTTTTGGGATGTGGTTCCTGACCTAGATGAAATTTGTATTTATAACAAGTCTTATCACTTTAATTATGTTTTTCCAAGTCTTATGTGAAATGTGCCATGTCTTCACTGTCATTTCTTCCTGTTTTTTTTTTTTCCCAACTCCTTTATTTGTCACTGGGTGTTCTTACAGATAAGATCCCAAGCTCCCTTTTCCTCTCCTACCATAGTCAAGTTGTCACTCTCACAAACGTGTCATGAAGCCAGTAAGAAAGTTCTCTCAGCTTCTAGATTGTACTTTGCAGAGATGTTACAGACAGAATGAATGACAACACCATGACTTCCATTACTCTTACCACAGCATCCCTGAAAAAACAAAACTTTTTCAATCTACAGAATCATCTCCGTTAGAGATGCTCACGACTTCTTTATCTAAATTAGAGTTTCAATAGCAGATGAGCAAGTTGAAAGAATAAACAGTGACTGTCCTTGCCAGAGCTTCCCAGCACTCTAGGAAGGATGCTGTTCTGAGGAACAAGTGAAGGACATGTGCTTTGTGTGCTAAGGATTAAGGCTGATAGGAACCAAGACACATGACCACTTAAAACACTATACTGTTTGGTCATATGAAAGAGCACACACACAAGACAATATGAAGGAAAGTTTCTGAGGCTGGGATGATGAACTGGATAATACACATTTAATATATATCTTCTTTCTAATTTTTTTCAGCTTTCCTGTCAGTTTGATGACAAGCCCAACATAGTTGCTCATTTCCATGAATGGCAGGCAGGAGTGGGTTTAATACTGTCTCGATCTCAGAAACTTCCAGTTGCCACAATTTTTACAACCCATGCCACTTTGCTTGGGAGATACTTGTGTGCAGCCAATATAGACTTTTACAACAATCTTGACCAGGTAAGAGACAGTTTTCTTATTCCTTCTCTTTTTTTCCACCTAGCCAGCTCCTAGTTCCTTTTCTGTTTATTGTGCAACACTATATATTACATTTTCCATGCTGTGTGATCACTTAAGTTGCCCCACAGCAGAGTGATAAGTCATTGGTTCCAACACATAAGAAATGGTAAGATCTTGAGGTGTGTAGGACCTTGTGCTTTTGTGTCTATGCCATCCTTCAGTAGAGTCTAAAATACTTGTACTTCCTTCAGTTAACTTTAGGTTACCAGATTTTCACTGCAGAGTACTGAAAGTCATTCAGCCTTTAGTCAAGTCAGTGCCTTGGTCCAATCCACAGCTATATGGAATAATATTGCAGCTGTGTACAGGCTTGCCCACAGAGATTCATAACCTTCTTTTCAATGATTTGAAACATTCTCAAAAGCATAGGAGAGTTATAGGGCCAGACATCACTGCAAGTAGCTTTGAGAATCGTCCCCTTCATGTTCAGCAGCAGTGATCAACTCAAGTAACATATGCTGCATTTTCTAAGTTAGTTAGCAGTCTGAGTAACTAGTAAATGTAAAACCCATACAGCTGTAGTCAGGTACAGCCTCACAACATTCTTTCTTTAATGAAAGTTTGTAGAAAAAAATAGCTAGTAGCTCTCTGCTTGCAGGAGATACCCTGTAGTGCCATTAAATGTTTTTGTTTGATTTTCCTGTTTCCTTTCCCCAGACTATTAATTCTTGCAAATCGTAAGTCCTACTTTCAAGCTTTTTAGGTTAGGCTTTGTTTGTAACAGAGAAGGAAGTATTTTCTGAGTTTAAAAGACCCACATCCACTTCTGGGAATTCTTGTAAACTCTTTAGTGGTTTTGGTTTTTGTTGTTCCTTTTCAGTCAAAGCATAACATAAACTAACATTTCAAGGACCCAGATATCTTTAGTACTGCCTTCTATGGAGTCACATTACATGATTTGGGATTTCTAGTGTGTTTACAGACAAATCAAGTACAAGAGATTCTTTTCATTCCAGTGTGTATTGAGGGCAGCTTTAGTCAGAAGGTTAAAACAACTGCTTTATTCACTGTTCAAGCATTTCCTTAGCTAAAAGCACTGAATAAAATGAATCAGTTTGTAACATAATTGATGTTTATTCCACCCTGTGTCAAACTTAAGTGTCTCCCAAAGACAAGGCTGAAGCAGTAGTATGATACTGTCCTTATTCAAAAGCACAGTCAACACAAGCCAAATATCCTCCCTCATATTATCTTCTGTAAAATCTGTCTTACTCTATCACCTAGGAGAACTGCTCTCCTGAATTAGATATCATTAAATATTAGATATGATCAGACATTAAAGAGGCAGCATGCCATCAGACCAAACTTTAGAAGTTTAGACATTCCTACTCGCTTATAGTCTCCTTATATGTATATACACAAATTTTAATTACAGTCTCAGTACTGTATCTTTCTCTGGACAGAGCTAAATTGAAATAATTAAGACCATCTCATTTCAGATTTAACAGGGACTTTTCAGCAAAAAATTCATTTGTTCAACCTTGCATTGTTAGACATAATTTGTTAGTGAGGAAGCTGCAATTTAAAAAATGAAAAGGTATTTAAAATGAGAAACTGGAGTTTAAAAAAGAAGTGGGAGGAGCTAATAGCTTTATAAATCGATTCTAAAAATACTGTCAGAGAATTTCCTTCCTTTTGTAAAGAAAATAAAAAAAAAAAAAAAAGAGTTTCATATTCTGATTAATATGGTGAGCTACAGGAAGTCTTGTGAAATAGACTCCTTTTCTGAAAAGCACTTTTTTTTTTTTTTTTTTCTCAATGATAATTTTGGGTCCTCATCCTTACCTGTGTACTCAAAAGAAAGTCATGAACTTGCATCTAAACAGACATACCGATTTTGGTATATTTTTATACTAGTCACAGTATTTATATCATTTTTAATGTTCACACATTACATGGCCAGCCTTTATGTGATTAGCTATAGTGCATCCTGTTCTGAATCTTCACAAGCCTAATTGGTAAAAATTAACTATGTGATAAATATAAATGCAACCAGTTTTATTCTAAAAATATATTGAATAAAACATGTATCTATTTAAAATATTATAAACTGCTGTAGAAAATATTTTGGTGAGGAAAGTTGTGGATGTCTAGACTGTACTCCTTTATGCCCTCTGCGTAAAGATTGACATTTACATGCAGTGTTAATACATGAAACGATGCCAAACTCTTACACTGCTGTTTTTCATGCTTATAAGGTGCTAAAGCTCTCCCTGACAAATTTAACATTTAGTGAGAGATTAGATATCTAAATGAGGGCTCCTTTCACTGTAAAAAGGTCAGCTGGGCCCAAAAGCTTGTTGAGAAACGTAAGAAGTTGATCTAGAGTTTGGTAATTAAATGATACAGATGTGTCTTCAGAGGGTATTGTTGCTGTCCTCCAGTAGTAAACTATTAAGGTCAAACAAGTGATTTATGCAGTGATGGAAATTCTCCAGGGCTTTGTAATATTAAACCTTTGGATGAGACAAAATATTTTTAGTACATGTGAGCTCCCCCTCACAATTATGATAGCTGCTTTATCTGTTAGTGCCATTGCATGATGTTCATTAAAGCATAATAGCAATAAATTTTACTTACTTTTGATCAGCTTTTCCTGGCTAGAATATATTTTCAACCAGCTTTAAGTACAGCAGTCAAGATGGGTCAAGACAGAAAAACAGTTGCAACACCACAGGAAAAGGTATGGCCTAGTTGTACTTGGAGATGATCTGACATAAACAGCTCCTGCAAAGAAAAACAGGAAAATTCATGTTTCCTTTTCTAGTCCTCAACACAGTCCAAGAAAAGCCATGTTTGAATGCATACTAGAGGGGTCTACTCTGGTCACTGAAGCCAAGTGCTTTCTTCAGTGCTGAAGAGGAACTTAACAGTGGGATCCACAAATACAATCTTAATATGGTATTTGGATGCCTGAGAAAAGATGCTTGCCCAGTATCTTCAAAGTCCTTTCTCTCTCTTTCTTCTTTCACAGTTCCTTAGCTATGTTCTTTCTCACCGTTGTATTTCCCATTAGCCCTGAAATTCATGCACTGTTTGTCCTCCACTGTCCATCAGCCCTTCTCTCTTTGCACACACGCATACAAACACACGTATGCACACGTATATGCACTCAGTGCAGCACTCTTTTACCCCAGTGTTATTATGCTCTTATAGACAGGCAGTACCAGAAGATACAAGCTGAGTTGAAAGATCTCTTTTAAAGATGTGAAAGTATTACTGAGATTTTCTTGAGTCTATATTGAAAAATACCACTTTGATCCTAAGAAAGCTTAATATGTACCACTGGCACAAGTACAGAAAATAGAAATGTATTCTCTAAAATAAGACAGTGAGAATATTTTGGCCCAAGTCCCATCCTGTTTGGAGTATCAGTGATCATGCAAAGGGCTGTGCAGCGTGGCCCGGCTGATATTTTTCTCTATCACTCCTATTAACAAAAAAGTCACCAGCTTCTGCCTGATGGAGAAGTAGAAGAGAAGGCTCCATGTGGTCTTCTGATAGTCTTTAGAAACACTGGATCTGTGAAAACTTGGCCTTCAGCTTTACTTCCTTTTGGTGGAAGAAACAATTAGTGCAAGGTTGCCACACTGTGATGGTTCTTTAGACTCCTGAAATCATTTAGGTGCCTGAACTATATGTCACCAGGACACTATGGCTGCATTACTATGTTGTCAGTCTGTGAGCTATAGCAAACCATTTGCAGGATTTGGGAACAATGAGAGAATTCAAAAATCAGTTTGAATATTGGTTGCGCCAATGTTATGAACTGATTGTTAAGGAGAGCAACTGAATCTGAATGGAAGTAAGGAGAGAGAATACTGTTTATAGACTTATGGTCATCATGTATTGAGCCAAAATAGCTGGAAAAAAACAGGGAGCTAAAGACCTTTTCAACCTCTCCCCAAGCCATGTGTTATTTACCTTGGTCGGAGACAGGATCCTTGTCAGCATCACTGCTGCATCAGTGATACAGCATCACTGGTTGAGAGTGTGCAGTTCTTGCATTCTTACAGATGTAACTCAGTTCAGTTGGACTGGGAGAAATTCAGCTGGTCCTGCTCCAGTGAGAAGTCAAGCATTAAATCCTTAACAGCATGCACAGGATCATAGTAAATACTAGAAATAAAACTGTTGTGTTCAGCAGCATGTAACAAACAGATAGTATGAGCTGAGGACCCCTGAGGCAATAACCCTGAGGCAACACTTCAGCTTCAGTTCCTTGATTCACATTTAAATCACTCTGATTCTGGAGTGAAGAAGGGAGGGAAAGCAGAACAAAACAGAAGCTGATTTGCATAGTAACTAATAGTGTCTGATATTTATATTATTGTTCAAGCATCTGAGGAACCCTGTGTAAACAGATGGGGGTCATGGACTGCTGAACCTACCTGCAGTTTGCTGGCTTAAAATCTTCTATAGTCAACACTTTCTTATTTCAACAAGCAGAATATGTTATGAGCTTCATTCCCAGTACATATATTATCATAAGTTTAGCTGTGCTTAAAAAATTTTTCAGATCTAAAAGTCCAACCAGCAGTGCTTTTTTTTTTGTTTTTTTTCCTCTTTTCCCTATGTCCAGTGTAGCTTTTACATTGATGCAAATAAGGTTTTGTATGTTGCTACAGTAAAAGTTCTGTGAAAAAGGTCTGAGCCTGTTAAACCTTTTTCCTCCCCAGGAGCAGCTGGTTTATTGGCTGAAGATGGAGGATTTTAATCTTTTATATCTTTCTACATTAAGGAATCTGCTTTTCTTTCCTCCTCTTCTTTCTCCTTTTCTTTCTCCTTTTCCTCCTCTTGGATTTTAAATAGACCAATACCTTTTGTAATTGACTGAGAGACAGTGATGGTCCATGTTGATTCCTAGATGAACTAGGAGCAATCTTTTGGGCAAATGGTCTAACCTGGAATTTCACCTGGAAGGTGACCTGGATCACTGGCTGGCATAGCCAAGAAGTCTGTGGGCTTTGACCTCTGCTAATTCTTACTAAAAAAAAATAAATGGTATTATAATAGAAAATGCACTCAGGCCACAGACATGATCAAAGGACTGGAGCACTGTTCCTACGAAGAAAGGTTGAGGGAGCTGAGATTGTTTAGCTTGGAGAAGGCTCCAGTGAGACCTCATTTCAGCCTTCCAGTACTTAAAGGGAGCTTATAAGCAAGAGGAGGACCGACATTTTACACAGTCTGATAGAGAAAGGACTAGAGGGAATGGCTTTAAACTAAAAGACAGGAAATTTAAGCTAGGTATTAAGAAGAAATTATTTACTAAGGAGATGATGAGGCATTGGAACAGGCTGCCCGGGGAAGTTTTGGATGCCCCATCCCTGGAGGTGTTCAAAGCCAAGTTGGATGGGGCCTGAGGCAGCCTAATCAGTGAGTGGCAACCCTGCCCACAGTGGGGGGTTGAAATTAAATGAGCTTAAAGGTTCCTTCTAACCTGTCTTTCTATGGTTCTGCGATTCTGTGATAGGATTCTCTATGAAAAAGAAAAATAAACGATTAGTCTCACTCTTCGTAGCGTTTTTCCTTATGTAAGGGTATCCTGCCAGTGAGTAGCACTTCTATTCAGAACTAGAAAATTTTACATTCAGTTCATTCAAGTGTGACTGAAAATAGTTCAGAAAGGAGTGGAGAATTCTGCCTCATCGAGTCTAAAAGGAAAAGTATTAAAAATCCCAATGGAAATGAATCTTTGAGAGCTTTTATGCTGACAATATAAGAGCACAAGCTTATGTTCTTCTTAGTACTGTATTGTCATACCTGTCACTGAGCTTGCTGTTAAACAAAGCTGATCCGCTTTGGTAGTAGCTAATGAAATCTGACTTAAGCCAGGAAGTACAAATTTTTGTCTTATTTGGCTGTACCACAATACAAGTTCTATTTGCACAAAATAACAATCCATGGGAGTTAAAACTGATGTAAAGTAGCTTTTAAAAAAAGTAATTTTTATACCCTTCAGACTTCTCCTGCTTTTACCTTCAAAGATCCTCTTAGCTCTCTGAACCACAGTGTCATGCTGGGAGTTTCAGTGTTTAACTACTGTTCTCCCTAACATTTTAAGACACAAGTGAAATGTGTTCATCACCTGGATCCATAGAAAGGACAAAAATGAGTTGGAATTTTTCCTCAGAGGTGCATTACAACAAATGCAAATTTCAGTCAAAAACCTGTGGAGCATCGTCTTGTTTTGTTTTGAAATCAGTGACCTTATATGAGAAACATTTTCCCATGTAATCCTTGCCATCATGCAAACTGTAATAATCTGCTTGGTTTCCAAAGATCAGAGTGGGAGTATAACCTCACTGAGAGAAATGGAGTATTTACAGTGAAGAGCTTAGTTCTTAAATGCCGTTGAGGGAAGAGACAATGAGTCTGTTTTCCTTTTGCTGTAGCTTTCATTTGTGGCTTTGTCACTGTTCTAATTTGCTGATAATGGCAAACAAACAAATGTAAGCATGATTCACTTCACAAATATTTTGTTTTGGCCTCACTGAACATGAACATTTTGGAACATATTTCATAGATGCTTGAGCTGTTTCTGACAAGCAGTGCATCCAGATCACAGAACAAATTGCTGCGTAGAAACACAGGTTTGGAGGTGAAGAACTGTGCTGACAGTCTGCTTCAGTTTGACACAGTAGGTCAGATGAGAGCTGTGCCCCATATTACCCCTAGTTCTGGAGTTAATACTATCACAGCAAGCTCAGCTGTCTTTTCCCAGTACTCCACTGTGTGACTAAATGTGTCTCTTGCACTGTCTCATCGGTTAAGTTCCATTCAACCTGTCCTTCAACTTGTCTAGGACTTATTTTCTGAAGTCACTTGTCTAGCCTGCTCAGAGGTACACGATGAGATTTCTCACTTGACACTATAAGTGAATTTAAAGGTTAGGATCTTGCTGTATTGATCAGTGAAGGAAACTGCTGTAGAATAATTACAGGTAAAATGTGAGAACTCTGTGCGCCCAGTTTATATAAGCTAATGGACTAGCAAATTATTGCTAACTGAATTGCGTACCTTTGAAAAAGCATGCCAAACATGCCAAGCATGTGCAAAGTAACATCTTTCCCATTTTCAGAAGATGCAGAAATGAATATCAGTGAGGAGATATCACTCTGTGGATGTGTTATTCTGTGGATGTGCTACATGTGTTAAGTGTTCATTGCAGTCAAAGAAATAAAAGCTAGAAAGGAGTGAGCCATAGTGTTTGTAACAATCCCTTTATGAATCTTTCTCCCAGTAGAATTCAAGAGAGTGTTTAGTTAGTGAACATGTCCCAAATGTAGTTTTTAGTAACATTTAGTAAAAAAACAGTTATTGGTGAGAAAAAGAAAAGAGAGCAGAAACGTTTTAAAGTTTGGCTAGCTATGTTTTTCATTAGCAGTTAAAAAAAATTTAAAGTCAAACATATTTAAATAAACTTTTGCATAGCTTTGAGTGTGCAGTGGCATCTCATCTCATTTTTGTCTTTGCGCAGCATGGTATAGAACTGTTCCATTTTGCATTTTTGGTACACATTGGTTGAACACATTGGTTGAACAATGACAGTGATCTTACTGTATGTTTGTTCTGTCAGTCTGCTACCTTATTTAGTACATGCAATTAACATTTCTGCTCCGAAGATCAAGACTGTGGTTTTCTGAAAGCTATTTGTGGCATTTATAAGTGATATATGAATGTTCCAGTAACATTCATTCATTAGTTTACCACACACTTCAGGGGCATGGGGGGTAGCCCAAAATAAATAAATAAATAAATAAAATTAATTAAAACCAAAAAATATTAGACTACAAGTCCCATGAATTTCCAATGCAGATGTGAATGTTCAAGTGTTTCCACAGATCAGATTCAAAGGTATCAAGATAGTCTCCCAGAAAAGTAGAAACGCAGTTGGGAACTCATTGTAAAAGATTTGGGTTAGGATAAGCCAAGCATCATGCTAGAGCCCCGTATCACTTTCAGGAGTTTAATTACTTTTTTCTTCTTTTCTCTGCTTTCAAGATATGCTCTGTACCAACTGTTAGCATGTACTCAGTGTGGAAATTCACATTCTAAATAGCTTTATTCCAGGCTAAATTCCAAAGTACTGGAAGCAACTAGCCATGACAAAGATCAGACAGTTGTAACTATAGATAGTGCTATCTGCTCAGCCTATAATAGTGGTTAAATCCATTACGGTCAATGAAGTTCCAGAGTCAAATGCAATCAAAATCCGACTGTGCACCTAAAATTAGGCACTGTTAATGACATAGCACATTGAAAGACATTGTCACACTCCGTGTAACTAACAGTCTGTTTGGTGCCCATGCTGTTGACCTTGGGAGAGTAACCTTGATGTTCCCAGAAGTGAAACATCATGTAAGACTAAGAGGATTGACGTTTAATTGTAATCATTGACACTTCATTAGCACTGTTCTTTTTTAGACTTCATTGTATTGACTTTGCAGTGCTCATCAGTAATGAAAATTTGATTCTGTGAACCTTTAAACATGAGCTCAGTAGGTATTTTAGATTTTCCTTGCTTTGAACTTTGTGATTACATTCCCACTGCACAGATTTTACCAGTTTTTGTTTCACAAACCTCTTTGTGAACCAGCAAATTCATATAAGAGGGACAGGAAATATTCCTTTTAAATGCCTTTATTCCTAGTTCTGGACAACTTTTGTAAATCTAAATATCTAACATGCATTATTCACATGCATGCATGAAATGCAATCGCATCTATCTAGGAAACTATCAGATACTTACCAATGCACAGGAACATTACAACATACTGTAAGGCATGTCCTTCATAACCATAGTGGAGAGTTCAAGTACGGAGCTGTAGTTAATAGATATTGGGAGAAGATTGATCCTTTTCATGTTGAAACTTAGAGTGATCCAGATCTGACTTTTCTTTTTTGTTTTGTTTCTACTTAAATCTACTTAAAAAGACACCTGCAAGATTTAAGGGTGATTCAGAAATAATTCAAGGTGATTTTATCTGGAGTTTAACTTAATCTGCCATTGGAAATCAATGGCCTTCAAACTGAAGTAAAAGAAGCAGCAAATAATTGTGGTGAGCTTGAAGGAAGAACAGCTCTGAGTATCAGAAAATGCCTCAGTTTCCATTTTCCTTGTTCCCTCAGGCTTTGTGACTAAATGTTTACATCCCATTCCTCTAAAACAACTCAGTTTCTCTCCTGACTAGCCATGATTCTCACTATGTTACCCAGCCTCCAGATCTCCTCTGATCCTCATTGTGTTTCTCTTCTCTCCCTCTGTACCTTATCAGCAAATTCCCTGTTCTTTCAAGTTTTCCAGCAAGTCCAATCAAGAGGCCGCATGACATGGCCAGTCTGCAGGCCAAACAGCATCGATCCTTACCTATGTAGGAATCATTAATCTGGGTTTCCTTCCCACTGTTCAGCTGTCATCTTTTTCCCAAATAGGCATGAGCTGAGATCTGACTTTCTCCATCAATCTGTTGACTCTCCATAGAATGGTTTGATAAACAGGCAGACAGACTATAATCATAAATGATTCCCTTGAGAAATCTAGCTTAACGCAAGAGACTTTCTTTATGGTAATAAATCTGGTGGGCACACTGTATAGATATCTTTTTTTGTATATTTTGTTATTTAACAGTTTGACATTGACAAGGAAGCAGGAGAGAGACAGATTTACCATCGATACTGTATGGAACGGGCATCCGTACACTGTGCCCATGTGTTCACCACAGTCTCACAGATAACAGCAATTGAAGCAGAACACATGCTTAAAAGAAATCCTGGTAAGACTTGAATTTTTTCCTTCTTACATTTCCTCTCAGTACCTACATTTTCTCAGATTGAATGAAAGCAACAGGCATAAAAACATAAGAGCAAGGCACACTGTGTAGGTATGTGTGGCTACACTGCAGAGAACAACTGTTTTTCAAAAGACATGTACAGACAATATCACTTGAAACACATTCTAGTAGCATATGTAATCTGGAAAAAGTCAAGTTCAGCATCATGCAATAATTATATTCCGTGCCATTTTAGGAGAGTATTAGTTTACCTCTGTGGATGTCAGGATTTTTTTACAGGGAGTTTATCTACAGTAGGAGACATATATTTCATCATCCTCTGGTGATGCTAATATATTCTAGTCAACTGAAGAAAACAGAAGGTGGAATCTTTGTAATACATTTCACCAGCTTTCACAACTTGCTTTGCTAGTAGAGAGTGATATGCTCTTGTAGAAATGTGGCAAAAGGTTTCATATGTGAAATGATGTTAGATGTATTATACTTTCCAGTGATTATGCTGTTCCTCTTTACTTAATATTGAAAGATATGAGAAGGCTAAAACAAACCATAGATCACTACAACTAATTTCTGTATAAATATCATAGCTAGGAACAGCAATGTGGTTGAGGTCATAAGCATCTTAGGACTTAGGCATGATAAATTTAAGAGATGTATATATTATTTTTTGTTAGACAATCAGAACAGTTTAAAAACACAGTTAATGTATGTGCCCAAAAGTTTGTTTAGCCCTATGCATCACTCTCATTAGATATGGAATTTATCAGAAAATTTGTCATATAACATATAAGGTAATGAGCCCAGTTTGATGAATCATTAAAGCTCTTTTCAAATCAGCATAATGCTTTAGAAAAATAAGCCATAGCATTCCATCCACAGGTATACATAATTTTGAGATTGTTTAGCAGATGTGCTCACGTCTTGGTTGTTTCAAATATAGCACTTCTTTAAGGACTTTGGATTTTTGCGGTTTTGTTTTGAATTTGGTTTATTTATTCTTTTTAGATTTATTTTAGGTGAATTGCAGTGCTAATTATAGATCTGGAACTGTTATCCCTGCTACCTTCAGTGCCACAGGCCACACCACAATTTCTGCATTAGGATAAACAGAAAGTTATCCACTGGACCCTTAACTTCATTGCTGTCTGACTGAAAAGAATGTGGGGTCAACAGAACAGAAACATCCTCTTTTCTGTTTACAAACAAGCAATCTTCTCCAACCTCCTAGTTCACTATGGGAGAACTGGTTCATATAGGACTTAGCTTTAATACTGCAACCACTTTCAAGCTCTTCCTAACAACATAGGAATCTTTGACTGTTTTTCTTTCTGGACAGTTTCCATCCATTCTCTGGTATTAATGAGGGATTTTTGAATATTTTCACTCATCCACAGCAGGCTGTATATTGACCAGTCTCATATTCTTTGATTAAAATGCAGCTCCATTTACCCTTTCATCAGTAGTGGTGTTCAATCTGTCATTTACATAAGTCTCAGAGGTATAAAGCGAACGTGGTTTCCCAAACTGTCCAGTTCGCTGTTTCTGCTCAACAAACAATATTTCAATTCTGTGCCCTACTGAAAATATGATGAAAGAGGGCTTTACTCCCATTTTAAATGTGGGGTCATTTTGTTTTGTTTAATGAATTGGTGAAAATTCTGTTCTAACATTGCCCCAAGTGGGTCAAATCAGAATCATTTGATTTCAGGAAGGAAAGGAAAGAAACTGGAATTGATTTAGGTAACGATAGCACAGGATGATATTTTCTGTTGACAAACTGCAAAGATTCAGGACTTTTTCAGAGTTTTCTCTTATGATTTTGGTCAAATATATACAGCTACAAAATCTAGGTCTAGATCTTAACTAAATCTCCTAGAACTTTGATTCAGAGTATTCTCTACTACTTAAGAAATGTATGTTTTGTAACTGAATGAAAATAATAGAAATTCCACAATATCATCTTTCAAATCATGGATAAAACTTATGATCAGAGACAGAACCTTACATGATTCATCAGAGAGCAGGTTTAACGTTAGACACTCAAGCTTTTGTCAGATAATTTCCTAAATTATTATTCAAATTTAGTACTCCTAAAAATTAAGCACAACAGCAGCATGTGAAGTTAGTTTGATGTAAGCAGTCACTCTGCCAAATTTAGACTGTACACTTTATCTAGCAAGAATGCAAACTGCCCTTTGCCCCAGTGCAAAAGCTCTCTTTTCTGCTAAATCCTCAGAAGTCTGGATAGAACAGGCCTCTGTTATGCCATGCAGTGAATAAGTGTGTAGTAGAGCACAATTTCTGCTTTCAAGAGCTTTCTATCAAGTAATAAAGCAGGCAACGGTGATATCAGGATTAAAGATGTAAGGGACATATTACACAAAAAAATGGCTAAGTGGAGGCATAAATTCAGTCTTGAGAGGACAAAAAGGACCTTTATATCCAGCAGGGTTTATATTAACATTGAGTACAGGTCAAAAGAAAGCCACTTCAATGCTGTAGAGAGTGGAATATAACATGTAATAGCTTTGTGGAGAAAACTAACAAAAACCGTTGTATTAGGCAGTGCTGTTCTCGAGCCATGAGTGATAAGAGTATGTATTAACTGTTCACATACTGCCATTGGAAGGCACACTTGTTCTTTCCTTAAGAATTTCTCTGACTCTGAAGATGTTTGCCTCTGCCTTTTCTCTGCTTTTCCAGATGTTGTCACTCCAAATGGCTTGAACATTAAGAAGTTTTCAGCAATGCATGAATTTCAGAATTTGCATTCCATGTACAAGGCTAGGATTCAAGAGTTCATTCGAGGTCATTTCTATGGGTATGCTTTTACTTTTCCAGATTTAGCAATGATTTTCCAACACTATTTAAAGCAAAAAAACAAGCCAATATGTCTAACAAATACTTCATAAAGGAAGTGAATTGTTACCAACTTAGTCAAATATCTGTCTGGGATTTCTCAGACAGAAACTGAAGGAATTTCAGATTCCAGCTCTAACTCTGCTTAAGACTTTGTGGGATCAGGCAGAAGATCTTGATTATTTTCATTATTTACCCAAGATGGACTTTATCAGATTGATAGTCACCTTAATGTGAAGAAAAGCCTCTCTTTCATTATTTTCCTGGGGTAATAAATTTCTCCAGAATAGAAAAACATGTGTTTTGTATGATTACATCTTGAAAAATACTTTCATGCTTGTATGTTTGTTCACTTGGTTTCAGCCACCTTGACTTCAGTCTTGAAAATACCTTATTTTTCTTCATTGCTGGGAGATATGAATTTTCCAACAAAGGAGCTGATATGTTTCTAGAAGCCTTATCAAGACTAAACTTTTTGCTGAGGGTAAGGAAGCTTCTGGAAATGTAGAAAACTTACTGTATTATAGAAGTCATGTGCGATAGTTTCTATTTCATACTCTGGTTTACAGGAAAATAATTATAGCACATTCAGGCTTTTCATACACCTATCTCCCTGAATCATCAAAGCATACAACAATGCCAGATTGCTTAAAAATAATTGATTACGTACCTCAAGAAGTTAATTTGTGGTTGCCACCCTTGTTTTTAAAGAAAAATACTAAAAATACGATTTAAGAGTTTACTCTGAAAGTACACCTATCAGAAAGAAGATAAAAAAATAATCACATAATAATACAATTTAAAAAATATTTTTATGCTAATAGCTTAAATTATTTTCCCATAAATTAAAGATGGCTTTATTGTTTTACTGTTACAACGCGCTTGCCAGCTCCAGATTTCATCCAAAACTATTCAAAGAACACTTGCTCTGTAATTACTTCGGAAGGGGATTTTGGCTGGGATCAGAAGGATACTCTTACTATTTGTGAGCCTGAAAATGATGGTGAAACTTAAACTAGGCTCCAGTAGTGTGCCTGAACCTCAGAAATGCTCAGCATTGGATACTTTGATACTTTGAAGACAAACTGTATACCTTATGACAGTTTGTTAATATACACTAATATAATAGCATATAGACTTTTGAGCTGCCCTAAAGAAAGGGAAGAATCTTAAAATCATAAGTGAATCCTATTATTTTACACTACACATTTTTTTGTACCTCCATCTGATAGAAGCACACTAACAGTATTTTTGTTTGTCCAATGTTTATGGAGTGGAAGTAATTCATAATAATTTTTACAGCTCTGAGCAGTTTACTCTTAGCTTTCCTTTAAAGAGTTGCTGACAAGAGTCCAGTCTTGTTCTGCTCCACATGAGGAATCTCTCAGGAACTTGATCTTCTGAAACTTGTTTATGCACAAGAGAAGTAAATGAAACCATCTATAACCAAAGGGTTGGATTTTACATCTCGTGCTTTTTGCCTTTGGAGTAGCTAAGATGTAAGAAATGAGCAAGAGGTTACTTGTGGGGTTTTTTTTGTGTGTCTGGCAGGTTCTGTGTTAGGGATTCAGATATACAGTGGTTTCTGATAATAACTCTTTTAGAATATACACCTGGGGCACTGCTGCAGAAGATTGTTCTGCTTGCTGTATGGAGTCCCCTGCCCCACATCTGTGCACTCTTCATCTATTAAACTAGTTTCTCATTCCTTTAAGCCAACCAAGTTTATGTCACATGAGAAAATCTGTTTGCTATTTTTATTTTTATTTTTATTTTTTTGCTGTTTATATTCATATCCTAAGCCATGCTTTACTAAACCATGAGAAGCCAGGAAGATCCACGTTGATCAAACTGGAATTGAGCAATTGATACCTGTTTATCTGTATCTGTTCTCAGTTATATTCCTGACTTGATAAAAACTTGACAGCTAAAGGGAGAGGAGTAAGATCAGAGTCTTCCTGAATGACCAGTGAAAGTCTGCTGGGTTTTGCTGTGACTATTTTGTAGTGTTAACGTGGTCTTTGATACCCAGTGGTGAGTTTTAATTTTTTCTCTCCATCCCATGTCTGTTCAGGTACATAAGAGTGATGTTACAGTTGTTGTGTTCTTCATTATGCCAGCAAAGACAAACAATTTCAATGTGGAAACCCTGAAAGGACAAGCAGTCCGGAAGCAGCTCTGGTAATTGCCATTTTCACTGAGAACCTTGATTCTCAGGGAGACATATTGATGTTTCTGATGAAGATTAATATTCTTTCTTCTTGTCACAGTTTGTTATGAGTTTATAAGGTTGTTTTGTTGTTTTTTTTTTTTTTAATTCATTTTACTACTTTCCAAACAAAAAAGCAAAGCAGAATTCAACCATTGAACCTCATCTCCCTGTAACTACTCTGTGATTCTACACAGGAGGAGATACGTGAGGTACTTTCAGATTGAGACACATCATAGAACTGAATGATGATATTCTTCAAAGAAAATCAAGAAAGTGAAGGATTAATTTTGTTTAAAGAAAAAGTGGAAAATGTTATTTCATTCAGCGTACTTACAGATTAATTATCTAATCAGGCAAATCAAAATGTACACCCTATCAGATGAGCAAAACAGTTAAATACTTCTACTGCAGAAGTAAGGAAGCTGATTTTTAAGCTAACGGACAAAAGCTCCTAGCTTCTGCCTTGATACCTGTTTCTCACTGTGTTTAACCTCTTTCAGATGCCAATTCCTTAGTTATAAAATTATAGAAATGACTCAGAGATCTGTATATAAAAGGTACAGATTACGAAAAGAATACTGTTTAAAATATATATATATCTTTTTAACTGCCTCCAACAGATAACCTGTGGCTGAATTTCTGGGTATCAGGAGACAAGTTGAAACCTTTGATTAAAGAATAATGAAATCGCACAGACGCAGCAACAGAAATAGTTTAAGGGTCATTGGAATATCTAGCTCTGACTGTACTTGAGAAAGAAGTCAGATATGAGAAATCTGTTTGCTTTCTAGATTATCTCTGGAGTCATCAAACAGTGACTTTGGGGATTTTCAGAAAATGTTTTGCCACTCTGAAAATGGATGCCACAAAGGTAGAGGCTGGAACTGGCTGTTCAGATGTGGCTTCCTAAAAAGCAGTGCCTCTGAGCAGCCTTCATTGGCAGTAGAGAGTGATGGTTCATTCCAGATCACGACTCATCCTCTACAACCTCAGGAAGAGTCTAAAATGGGCAAGCAAAATCATCTTTTGAAATTGGCCAACACCTTCTGTGGATGTGCAGAGGATTTACACAATTATCTTCAACTTAGATAGCTAAAGTGCTGTAATATATCCAGAGCTTTTAATGAGAAAGTGTATGCATCCATCCAGGGAGAAATACCATTGAAGCCTGATCAGAATTAAATGGATGGCGTGTTGTTGCTGTCATAGGGCAAGATTCTGGCTGTACATCAACTTCAGTAAACTAATGTGAGTGCAGTGAGAGACAGCCATGCTTTCAATGGGCCCTTTTTGCCTCTGCCATATTTTTAATTTAACGCATGTAATGTTTGAATGCAATACAACAGGTATATATTAAATAAATACTATATATTAGGAAAGTTTAAATGAAATGAAATTTGCAGAGATTTTTCCCAGTTGTATCTCTATTACATGGCTGTTTCTCTGGTACTCACAAATACAGGCACAATGGCAACTGTAAAAGTAAACCAAAAGGTGTGAAATCATGCAAAAAGTTTTGTTTCCAGATGTTCTCTGCGAAAAGTAAAAGATCCTCTGTGTCCTTCAGTGCAACAATGCCACGATCATCATGTGAGCTGCTGTAAAAAAAAACACTTGATATCACTGTTAAATAATAATATTAATTGATTTGATTTTAAGGATTCCACAGAAGTTAAATACAGGGATGGCAGTTATCAAGAAATAGATGATGGCTGATATGGGATATAAAATATTTCTTCTGCTTATGAAACAGCAGCCTATCCTATCTGGGTTAAGTTTTGGAGATTGTTCAAGGCATGAGTCAACAAAACATAGCCATGAGTGGGCTAGCTTGCTGGTATTTGAATCAATTTGTTTTGACATTTAGCTGCTTCACAGCTCACAGAGAATTAAGTCATCTACTATTGTATCAATGTGAGCCGAGAGAGAGCAACTAAAAATAAGTATGTGGTTTTTGAGCTTGGTAAAGTTTAGAATTTCACTCAACAAATTTTGTCCAAGTCCAAAGTCTAATTCTTAGAAATCAGAAAAGCAGGAAAAGTCCCATGAAAGTGGGCATTTTAGTCAGACTGAGAGTGTATTTGCTGTCTTGAGAGCACTGCTTTCAGCTGTACTTCCAAGCTCTTTCTTCTAGGATCACGATGATATGGCTCTTTGCTTTAAGAATGGTTGTTCACTCAAGTTCTTTCTCAACAAAAATATAACACTTCTGTCACAGGTTTTATCATTAGTTTAAAACATGGGCTGGGCTTTCCAGAAAGATGTTTGATTTCCGAAATGACTTATGCCAAATTACTTGTTAATCTAACCCTTATTTAAAAAAAGAAAAAAAAAAAAAAAAATTAAGTGAAAGAACAGGGCTGAAATGGAAGGAAGAATCTTGCTTTAAAATCACCATTTTTTTTTTACCTCTTGTATTGCTCATAAGGTCAAGTTAAACTGAAAACATCTGGGCCTTCAATGCCTATTTCTCTACTTAAAGTCACATATATGTCTTCTTTTTCATAGCTGAGATGAAAGTGTGGCCTACTGATCAAAGTGCTGGAAATAATCATCTGTTTCTGGCTTTAGCAGTTAGTTCATCATTGGGTACAGATCGTATCCTCTGTTGCACTGAAATGAGTCATGGCTGCTGGTTGGGTAAAAGACATTTGAGAATTAAACCTCTGCTTCTGCATTCTTGGTTCCACCAGCACAGAAAAGCACAATATTATTCACAGCAGCAGGGATATGTTTTATTCTGTCTTTGAAAAGGATTCTCATGTTTATACATAAATGTATTTATTTTCCTAGGGACACTGCACAATCTGTGAAAGAAAAGTTTGGAAAGAAACTCTACAATGCCTTACTAAAGTGAGTGTATAGGTTACTTTGTCCTGTCTTGCAGGGCCACATATTCACGTGGCTTACCTATAGTGATTTGGTGGTTCTACTCTTTGTCTAAGAAATATTGGGGTCTACAGAAAGGATATAGGAGAAGGATATGGGACCCTCTGTGCTGCATACAGGATAGTTGTATGATAGGCAAACCACAGATGAAAAAATTAAAGGTACTAACATCCCATATTGTAAAGGATCTTAAGAGACATGGGGGATGTTTATGTAATGCTGAGAACTCATGGACAAAAATGAGCACCCGAGACAAATATGGGTTACTGAATTGGTTGTATCCTTTCAAAAGACAGCTGATGTGAGCTGGAAGTGAATCATCCAGAGCTAAGAGGACTGAAACTTCAGCAAAAATAAAGTGTGATTGAAAAACAAAACAAAACAAAAATTCCTTTTGGAGTTTTCTGTAAGTTAATTGGAAGGATAGCAATTTTGTGGGAGAATAAATTGTAGGGAGCGTAGAAGGGACAGGAAAACTAAGGAAAGATTCAGGTTGACATCAGCAGACTTCGGATCAGACCTTGTTTATTTCTTCTTCTTTTTTTTTTTTTTTTTTTTTTTTTAAGCATCTTTAATGTAAACTCATAATGCTAGTTCTCAGAAGGACTGATAGTGAATCATTTGGTAAACTAGGCTCTGTGTTGCCTCCGCAGAGGAGAAATTCCAGACTTGAGCAAGATTCTTGACCGGGATGATATAACCATTATGAAAAGAGCCATCTTTTCAACTCAGGTCAGAAAGCAAATTATTTATATGAAAATCCACTGTGTAAGTTAAGCACAGCTGTGTACAAGGATTGTGTGTATGACATGCATGCTTTGAAAAAAAAAAAAAGTTTTTAACAACAAAAAAAAGTTTTTCACTGGTAACATTTAAAGATCGTCTGTGATTGTTTTTGAGGAAAGTCTGATGCAAAATAATTATTTTGGCAAATCTGCACATCTTCCCCCAGTCACATGCAGGACAACAAATGCTGTCACTCTTTTCTTTTATACAAAGTTCAAAGTCTTTGCATTGTTTCTGAAGCTTGAATTATTCCATTTTAATGAAAGATGTAAATTCAATCCCTTAGGAGAGTTAAGGTCAATCCTCTGCCACAAAAAACAAGTAGAAATAAATGGTAGGCATTTCTAAAGTTAATGCAAATACATTTCTTTTGAGGTAAATTAGCCTGTGACAGCTTCTATGGTCCATTTTGTGTCCTGGGCTCTGTAAAAAAACAATGTTCCTTTCATGTCTTCAAATGAAATGGTAAAAAGCTATCCACATTAAAAGCAAAATTTCCCAGTGTCTTCCACTAACCTCAGAAAATGGTAACAGGACACTTTTCCGGGAGCTTTGCCTGGCTCAAGGATTGTCTTTTCTCTTTTAAGCGACACTGTCTGCCTCCGGTGACCACCCACAACATGATTGACGATGGCAATGATCCCATACTCAATACCATCCGACGTATTGGCCTTTTCAACAACCGAACAGACAGAGTAAAGGTACCTTCTGTTGTTTTCTCATTCTAGATATAAAATGGAATTAAAGAGTCTGAATCTGGATCATCAGCATAGAAAGAACAGTCGAATTCCTGATAGAGAGTCAGTAATGTACTATTTCTTCCCCCTTGCCCCCTTTCCAGGAATAATGATCCAGTGAGCTCTGAGAATAGAATACAAACTGTTTGAATAATTAGTCAGTAAATTGCATGTAATACTGTAGACACCTCCTCCTGCTTCTCAACAGGCTTGACTGGATAGGTTGTACAAAACTGGCATTACAACAGGAAAATTACCTACTATACCAACAGGCTTAGCACCTAATAAGCTGAATGTCATGGATAAAAATTCTGTAAAGTTGAAAGAGAAAGTCATCTTGAGACGTGTATTACACGTCCATGAAGACACAGTTAGCATATGAAAAAGCTACAGTGATGCCAATGAAAAATCTTACTTGATTCCTTGGGATCAAATAAGCTTGCATAATGAGTTTACAAGCCATTTACTGATTGAATACAATTTACCCAAGCGAGTAACATGATTATATTATTAAGAACAGAGAAGGGCATATCCCTGACATGGAATAATGTTCAGAGTATGTAAATGCAAGGAAGAAAGGCCCAGAGAAGGTTTAACCCTTCCCTCATAATCCTTTCTCCCTGAGCTGATTGGGCAGGCTATAGAAGGTGCTTCTCTGCTTGACAGTGGAATATGGGGCAGTGACCTCAAACCCAGCAGAGTCATGCAAACAAATTAGCTTGGGTCCTGGAAGAGGGATATTAGCCTAAGCTAATAAGCTTAGTCTTTCAGCAAGATCAGTTAGCCCAAGTCCAGAATTATGATGATGGTATTATAATACATCTGGTTTCAGCTATCCTCTGAGAACTGCAAGCATTCCTATTTTTCAGCTGGGTGCTCTGGAGCGCTGTATTCTTATGAGGTCTCCTCTGGAAGAAAACATCCCAATATTCAATATTGTGGTACAACAGACCAAGAGAACCAATGTAGTACTGCTAAATGTTACAGCCTTAGGCATAATCAACAATGTGCATGGCCCTTCTTGAGCAAGAAGAATAATGCCAAAGACCCATTCAGAAAATAGTGTTCATTATCAGTATTATTTCCAGGACAAGACTACATACAGACAGGTTACAAGATAATGCATTTTAGTGTGGAAATTGAATTAGATAACAGGATGGACAAGGAAGGTATTCTCCAAGCGCTCAGAAGAAGACCAGAGTGAAAAAAATTACTGAAGCTTACTGATAAATGCAATGCATTGATGATGCTTCTCTTTCACCTCTAATGTAATTTTTGAATATCCAGGTAATAGTACATCCAGAGTTTCTTTCTTCGACAAGCCCGTTGCTGCCCTTGGACTATGAAGAATTTGTTAGAGGTTGTCACTTGGGTGTATTTCCATCATACTATGAACCCTGGGGTTACACTCCAGGTAGGCAATCTGTACATTTTAATAGGTATCAAAAGATGAATACCCGTTCTGCTGATGCAGAATAGATTTAAAGCCAGTTTCTTCTAGAGTGCTGAAAAAACTCTTTCGACTCTGTTTCCTCTGCAGTGCAAAGGTCTTACTGCTGAAAAAATTTGGGGGCCAGGTGGTATTAAATGGCATCTACTGACTGACAGCTACTCAAATTTGTCCCTGCGCTGGACCCTTTTCCATACTAACATGTAATCTTTCAATTTTCTGTGGCTTTAGAACAAAATAAAATAAAATGAAAAAGTCATTTTTAAATATAATTTTTAATTTGCATAGGGGATTTTAAAAGATTTAGAAGAATGTGCGTATTGAAAAACAGAGAAGAGAGCAAGAATTCTGATGCTGCCAGCAGACATACTTCTGTGGGTTTAATTCAAGATAGCAATTAAGTTTGGTATGTGTATGTAACACCACATCTAAGATATTTACCACAAATACCTACATGAAGTAATAGATATTCTCACAGACTTAAAGGGAAATTTTTTAAAGATACAGAGAACATTTAGTTTTAGGTTCAAAAAAATTTACCCAGACTTACAATGGGTACTTAACACCTAATGAAATCAGTACAAACCATAAACTTGAATGTCTATCAAGATCAAAGCCTAGGTGCCTGTTTTATTTTGTATGTCCTGCAAAATATCTTCTGTAATCTTGATACACATCTGAACATTTGGATGCTCCTCTGAAGTGAATTCACGGTAAGCCAGTGAATCAGAATAAAAGTTTTGTGAAGTTGATCATTCTCCAGAGCTATTTCTCACTACTTAAGAGAGCTATCTAATTCCAATGCAAGTTTTGGATTCTGGCACTTTCTCTTCCTGTTTTAGTCTCAGCTGAAGTATAAGGAAAATGTGACAGCCAGGGACGATTTTGAAATTAAATTTTAAAGTAACCTGACCAGAAAAGTTAGACTACTACTTAGCAGTTTGAGGAAAGCTGCAATTTACACTTGTTAAAAGAGTTATTTCTTTTGCTAATGCAGAACAGATTCTCTTTGTTGATGTATCCATTTAATTCTCCCTGAAACAGAAAGTGTTCTTTTTTGGTGGATTTGTAGCTCTGCTGTATCAGCTTCATTGTCATATGAAGGAAGGCCATGTAGATGGCTTTCAGCATTTCAGTTGGAGTATTTTACTTCATATGTTTGTTGCTTTAGGTTAGGCTTAATATTCATCAGCAGAAGCTCTTTAAGCAGGAGTAAAAAGTTATTCTTACTCACAACCATGATAGAAATAACTACAAAAGAGGCATGCATTTTATAAATTTGTAAAGCTGATTCCACATGTACTTTGAAAGCAATTCAAACTTAATGTTTTCTCTGTTGTTACTCTAGAGACTAGTTTAAAAGCACCTAATAACAACATACAACGTATTGCACGCTCTTGCAATTAGGAGAATCAATTTTACAAATAGTAATGACTCACCTAATTAACATTTGTGTACAACAGGCTTCAGTTTAAAATGCAGACAGTCCAGGCCATGTCTCACGATTCTCTGTTTCAACACTAGAATCCTGCGATTTTTTCAGTTTAGCTACTGGAAAACACAAAAATATATTTGCAAAAACAGTATGAAATTTTCTCTTTAAAAATCCTTTCTTTTTCTTTCTCTTTTCTTTTCCCTTTAATCCACTACAAAGCATTATAGTTTTCCCTTGATTTTTTCAGAGCAGCTCTAGTTTTATGGGACCTTCTGTTCGTCTATTTCATTTTCTATTTTTCTCATGGGGTGAAACCATTCAAAACATATTGCCTTATATTATAAACATATTGCCTTATATTGCTTATATCATAAACATTTTTTTTTTTAATCTATTTCTTTTGGCAGCTGAATGTACTGTGATGGGTATTCCCAGTGTGACCACAAACCTTTCTGGATTCGGCTGTTTCATGCAGGAACATGTTGCTGACCCAGCTGCTTATGGTAAACTTTTTTAACACCATATCAAAATAGTGCCTCTGAATTAGGAAGCAAAACCACAGCAACAATGCTTCAGCTTCTGAATTTCATGTTTTTACTAGTACAGTGCATTAGGAAAATACATTCAGAGCTCCAAAACTCTGGTGATGTTGAGCAAGCTATTCAAGCTTTGATATTTATCCATTTTTTTTTTCCAGGTTCTCTGTCTGTTATCTTTAATCTTTTGTTTGCTCTGTTGTTTCAAAATCAGCCCTCTTTATCCCACACATCCCTTCAGTACCTCTAGTTACACTGGAACACTTGGAGACCTTCAAAAGAAGCAGTGAAAATCCCCTTCTCTTTGAGTAGTCCAAGAAGGATATGCTGTGACTTTGGGAACAGTGAGGCATGCCCTCATCAAACAAACAGTAAATTATCTTGTACACTAAAAATAAGCCTTTGACAATAAAAGGAGCCTACTTACAGATAAGAATCTGCTCATTAAACTAGAAAAATGATCCCTCATTAAATTGTGGTGAGGAGTACAGCCAAATCCCAGTACATTAAGACAATATTGAGAATGTGACCAAACTAAAGCATCTTACTAAGCACATTGGATTGTCTGTACAATCAAATGGAAACATCTCCACGCTAGTCCCAATTATATCCTGACCTACTGGAAGGGATAGGGCCAGCTGCAGAATATATCTACACCTGCTTGGCCAGACATGTCCTTGAAAACCTTTAGAAAGGTTACAGGTAGAAAGACGGGTCATTTGCTCTACTCTGCAAAAACATAGATGTGGGCATTGACACAACTTAGGTAATATTTGTAAGACTATGTGACAGACAGTAGAATGGAAATGTAAGAGGTCAGATTCCACTTTCAGTTCAGCTTATCTTCACATTTTCTTTGTATCCTTTAGGCATCTACATAGTTGACAGGAGGTTCCGCTCACCTGATGAGTCATGCAACCAGCTGACTCAGTTCCTGTATGGATTTTGTCAGCAGTCCCGTCGCCAGAGGATCATCCAAAGAAACCGAACTGAGAGGCTCTCAGATCTGTTGGACTGGAGATACCTAGGCAGGGTGTGTGAAACTATTAATAGAGGTATTAAAAATTCCAGACACTCTGTCTTCAGCATCATGCTACAATGCAAGGAGGCATTCCTGTTCTGAAAAGCACCTGTCAGAGGTGCTAAAGATGATGGCTGCCTTTATAGTTTGGTGTAATTCTTCCATTGTCCTGTGGTAAGGATAGGCATAACTTAACTGAATGTGTTAGAGCAGAAGCCAGACACAGTGATCTCTTTCTACTCCTTATGCCAACTTCAGTACAAAAAGCTTATGTCTCTGAGAACCCTGGCAACTGTACAGTGAGTAGGATTTGTGCTCTGTAGTCTTTCAAGAATTCTATCTGTTCTTCCTAAAACGCTGCTAGACCTTGTGGCTCATCAGCACTCCTGTGCACTAAATCTGTGCATTAAAACAAAATGGAGTTTTTAATTTGATGTAGAAAACACTACTGTACCACCTACTAAGAAGAAATTAGCAAAGCAACGTTCTTAAATCTACAGGAAAAAAGAAGTGGATGGATGCACATTTATCAGTTTTGTAACTATTTTAGATCTTGTTCTAGATCTTATATTTTAGATCTTGTTGGTGTCTGTGTGAGAATCTTTCTGTTTGTATGACTCCTAACACTGTGTAAGACTCTGACACAAGCTATTATTTTCTGTACAGGTAATGGTGACTGGTGATTATAGTAGATTCATCAACTATTTTTGGCAAATCCTTTAATGTCACACCTCATCAAACTCATAAATATTTCTTCTTTTTAATGGTTACACAGTCTTCCTATGCAAGGATGAACCCGAAGTTTGAGTGTATACACATGTATATTTAAAGATGTAAAATTCTCTGGATAAAAAAGACCCTGTTATATGCTGAGAGATAAATACTAGTCACTCTACACTGAACTACACCAACCGTCATGAGTGCTGGTTTCCATCTTGGTACACCTTCTGCTTCAGTATTGCTATTTCCCAGTAACACATTTTTTACAAATATCAGTATCATTTGGCTTATCTTGTGTTCGGCCATTGTTCATCACCATCTTTGAGAAGATACTCATTCTTTGTTCCTTTTTTTTTTTTAATCTAGCCAAGACTTCCTTGACTTGTAAAGATTTCTCTTTTATGTTGCAGTATTACATGCATGCTAGACACTTGGCCCTCAGCAGAACATTCCCTGATAAATTTGAGATGGAACCATGTGCTCCACCAAAGGTAAAATCTGCTTTTTAGAGATGAATTCATCTGCATTTTCAGTTACTTTACAGAGAGAAGGAAAAAGAATATGTGTGTGTGTGAGAGTGAGAGAGTCAATAAGGTTTTACTTAACTATAGGGAAGTTAACTCACAGTTAAAACCTCTAGTTATAGACCCAAGCTCCAATCAGAACTTATAATGGTGTCATATGCAAACAGTAAGGGTACCGTGTGCAATACAGAAGCAGTTCTTCAGATGATCTAGAGTGACATGGATGGGTCTATGCCACTATAGACTAGCTGAGGAATTGGCCTTTGCAATTTCTGTTAGAAGAGAGTCCCTAATTTTTCCTCCAATTAACCCCATGGAGAAGTTCGGTACAAACTCAACTATTGAAGAGCAGTTGGGAAAGTGTAACTAGGGGAAAAAAAAGACACAAAATATTGCATTAATCTAAATAGAGGATGTGAGGAGGAGACTGGCTGTAATTTCAAGGGGTCAGTTTATAGGCACACTTCCAGTCATTTCATGTATAATGCATAATAGCATCAGTTTGAAAAGGGACCCAGTCTAAATTCCATGCTATTTGAACTAAATCTACAGAAACCACCAGAGCAACTTGTATTTTGAAACGAGAATGAGAAAGGAGGCTTAGGCCAAAACTCCTTGTTTGGCTCTAGTTCTGCAGATGTTGGCATTATAACTAGAAAACTGTTCAAACTTCAGACAGATTCTGAATTCAGCACATTCTGACTACAGAACTTAGAAGGATTTAATGTAATGGTGAGGATTTTAAAGCTCAGTAAAGATTATCATATTTTACAAGAAACCATGCTGGAAAGAAAGCCTATCTTTTATGACACCAGCTAAAGATCACTGGCATACAAGCACTTTCTAGCAGAGAAGGATTTAAGGGATCTGTGTTCAAGGGAATTTATTTTTGGAGTGCAAAGCAGTCTAGTTTACATCCATTACCCATGATTTGCTTTGTAGCAATGACAGTCTTAAATTGCTATACACAATCAATTAAGGAACACTGTGGTAATTTGTATGCAATTTGATTCTCTCTCTGCCAGACGGAAGGTTTCAGGTTCCCAAGACCTTCATCAGTGCCACCATCGCCTTCTGTCTCTCAGCATTCCAGCCCTCACCATAGTGAAGCCGAAGATGAAGATGAGGATGAAAGATACGATGAGGATGAGGAAGCTGAAAGGGATAGGCAAAATATCAAGTCTCCATTTTCACTTGGAGTATTGCCACAAGGAAAGAAGAAACAGCATGGAGAGTTCAGGAACTGAATGTGTTACTCTCCATCCACACAGAGTCTCTCCATGTATTTAAGAGTAAAGTAGGCATTGCAAGCTTTGTATTAAGGACAGTATGTTATATTTTAGGAGAATCTTAAATGACACTTGATCTACATTGTTGGGAAGCCTAATTTTTCTTCATCTTGAAAGTAGTTTAAATGACAATTCTTCTGTGCTCCTCAGAAGTAGAAGAATTTTATCAAGCTTAGTAAACTTAGAGAATGTAACAGTCTCCTTAAGCTTATCTAAAGTGTAGATCACACCTTTGTCTGCATAATCATCTACACTAATATTAGTTCATGCTGATAGTTCTGCAATGGTTGTTCCAAATGAATTCTTCCTTCATTTATGTCCCTCACTCCCTCCTCCCAAACTAACATAATCTTTAAGCCAGAGCTCAGAAAATTTAGAGAAAAAAAGTGTTACACTGGAGAAATCTTGTCAGAGGTAAAAAACTGAGAAGAAAATGGTCTTTATCTTTCCTTATGCTGTTTACCTTATTGTAAACTTGCATCATTTGAAACATTTTTTACAGTACATGGAAGTGTCTTGGATTAAAACACACTGTGGAACAATATAAAGTCTTATGAGGTGGTCATTTGAATTATAGATACAAATGAAGTCATCTTCTTGAAGTCCTTTAGACCCACAATAAACAGCAGACTGTTTATTTTCTGACTCCTCTGGTATGTCTCTTTAATTGTTTTCATCATGTTTTACATTGAGTTTGTTAACAAACTAGTTCAGAGAGGAAATTAATGTGACTTGTCTAAAGAGAATGAGAAAATTAACTTAATTAGCAGCTGCACATACAGACAAAGATATGCCACAGAACAATTCAAAGCGGTGTAATTTTAGTTCTTCCAATTGCCCGCTGGTTTGGGCTCTATTTCTATTTTTTGGAAGAGATCTGCCAACAGTTTATGGGCCAGTTTGGTCCAGTTATGTGACTAATGGGGCCGGGGGAACCCATGGACCACAACCTGAGAGTGAGAAAGGGGAAAAAGTAGGGAGATGGACCAAAAACAGACAAGCAGCAACGATCTGAGGACGCAAGTTAATTTACTAGATAAGATACCAGAATGCAAGGTGACAAAATATAATAAAATATAATTGGAATTGAAGCTAATAAATCAAATGAAATGAGTGTCCAAAAACTGAAGACCTTACTCTAATGCTGAAGGCAAGACTGCTAGAGAGCACACACCACAGAGATGAGCAGAAAGGAAAGGGAACCATCTCACGGCTTGTGAACAGTTTTATCGTTCCCTCTAAATGGAAAATGGAAACAGAACAATAAAAAGTCCTCTGGGAGATGTAGTTCTTCTTCACTTCTGAGATAGGTATACTCTGAACTATCGACAATCCATGAAACTGGAGCATTAGCTCTTTAACTCCCAGTGCTCTATATGATGTTAGGATGTGGAATGCCAATAACAAAAATCATAAACCCATGACATTCCACTCCTTATTCCACATTAGTACATCATGCTTACTATATATATACAAACAATGATTAACATGCATTACACACATACAAACATATATATATACACATATATATGTATGTGGAATCACTGACTACACTCCCTTAACATCAAATTCCCTTATGGTATACAATGAACATCCTGATTTTCCTGTGTCACCCACCAAGTTGACCCAGGTCCCTGAGCAAAAACAGTTCCATGGAGAGTTTTGCCCTTTCCAGAAGCTGGAAAGACCAAAACCACTTTTCCCAGTGTGCTCTTTACATGTACTACAGAGTCCTTATCTCACTCTACAGTATGTAGGGAGCTGGATTGGGCAGGAGCATCTCAATTCATAGATCCTCAAGCCATCAGGCAGGTGGCTTCTGTCAAATGATTCTCCCTATGCTTAAATGTTTCATCACCCATTATGTTCAACATACTTTTTAACAACATTGTATAGTTTGATTTTACCAGAAGATGGTGCATGACAAAGGTGCATGATAAATTCACTCAATAGCATGATATTTGGCCAAGAATTTAAAGAGAATTTTTGAAATGAGTCCCATTATCAGATTCAATTCTTTCTGGAGTGCCATGTTGCGGCAGTACTTGTTTCTCAAGACCCAGTATGGTGTTTCAGGCGGTAGCATGGGGTACTGCATATGTTTCAAGCAACCCAGTGGTTTCGTCCATCATGGTAAGCATATAACACCACTGCGAGATCGTGGCAAGGTGATATAATCAACCTGCCCCGCCTCCCCATATTTATACTTTTGGAATCGGCCTCACCCCCAGAGAGGTTTCATCCTCCTGGTTTTCTTCAATTGTAGTGCATGTTTCACAGTCATGAATAACTCGTGCAATAGTGTTCATAGTTAAGTCTACTCCTTGGTCTCTAGCCCACTTACATGTTGCATTTCTTCCTTGATGGTTTCATGGGCCAACATAACTAGAAATAATTCATGCTTGTTTTGTCAGTCTAAGTCTATTTGAGTCACCTCAGTTTTAGCAGCTCAGTCTATCTGATGGTTATTTTGTTGTTCTTCAGTACCCCAATGCTTTGGCACATGAGCATCTGCGTGACGCACCTTTACAACAGTAATCTTTATTCAGGCAGCAATGTCTTTCCACAATTCAGCTGCCCAAATAGGTTTACTCCGTTGCCAGTTTTTTTGTTCCCGCTACCATAACTACTCCCATAAAGCACTTGCCACCGTCCATGAGTCAGTACAATGATAAAGCACTGGCCACCTCTCGCGTTCAGCAACATCTAAGGCCAGCTGGATGGCCTTTACCTCTGCAAATTGGTGGCCTCTGCAACCTGCTGCATAGAGCTCCACATAGAAGATTTCCATCTGTGATGCTTCCCCACAATACAACATGTTCCATCTGTGAACAGTGCAAATTTCTTTTCATTTTCTAGTAGTTTATTGTATAATGGGGCTTCTTTAGCACGCAATACTTCTCCTGGTGATGTTCCAAAATTTTTACGTTCAGGCCCATCCATGATCACTACTAAGATTCCTGAAAAACTGAGGTTCTCCATCCAAGGTCATTGTATAATCAACACAAACCAATTAATCCTAATGGAATCAGTAGCCTAATGGGTAGAGGGACCTGTTCCTTTAAACATCCAGATTAGCACTTTCAGATAAGGTAATGGAAGGACCAGCATTTCACTACTGATTACTTTGGAAGCAGCACAAACCACATCATAGGTGGCAAAAATCTCCTTCTCAGATGGAGAGTAGCACTATTCAAATCCCTTTTACAGTCAACTCTAGAATCCGAAAGGTTGGAAAAGGTCTCTTCTGAAAACTATAGAATATCATAGAATCACAGAATTGCACGGGGAGAGCCTGCAGGACTTCTTCCTGCTGCCTAAGAATGATGGAATCGTGGAGTCATTAAGGTTGGAAAAGACCAATGAGGTCATCAAGTCCAACTATCAAAAAATCATAGAATAGTAGAAACACAGAATCATAGAATCATAGAATCACAGAATCATAGAATCATAGAATCATAGAATCCTGGAATCGTAGAATCATAGAATAATAGAAACATAGAATCATAGAATCACAGAATCACAGAATCACAGAATCATGGAAATGGCCTGGGTTGAAAGGGACCATAATGATCATCGACTTTCAACCCCCCTGCTATGTGTAGGATTGCAAACCACCAGAACAGGCTGCCCAGAGCCACATCCAGCGGTGGACGAGCACCAGGCCCCAGTGTCCGCTTTGCAAACAGAGTGTGCAGTCCATCATCCACACCACGCCAGCGGACAGCAAGTACGAGGAGCTGGTCCTCAGACCGGCTCCAGTGGCATCCGTTGCCACCCGACGCCCCGCAGGGCCCCGGGCAGCCTGGCCATGGCCTGCAGTGCCCAGGCGTTCTGCGGGCGGCCTCTCCCGTGACACCTGGGCTTCCATCTTCCGGGAGAACCCGGCCCTGCTGCGGCCCCTGCGCTCCTGGCTGCAACGGAAGCTGCGCCGCATCCTGGGCACCGAGGAGCCACAGGCAGAAGCGCTGGCCAACAGCGTCATCTCGGCCCTGCTCCTCGTCGGCTTGGAGCAGGACATCCTGATGGAGAGGCTGGACCTCCACCTGCACGGCCACACAGGCAACTTTGTAAGGCAGTTCATCGCCTTCACCGTGCAGAAGTACGGCAGGGAGGCTCAGCGCTTGCTGGGCCTCAACGTCACCCCTGCTGCTGGGGCACAGGAGGCCAACCCAACATGAGAGCCCACAGCTGCCCCACAACAGGAGGCTCCTGACCCTGGCCCAGCACTCTCCAGCAGCCCTGCCAGCTCCACCAGGGACGAAATCCCAGGCAGGACAGGAGGAGACGTCGCTGGGCATCCCAGCTGCCCGCATAACAACCCTGCGGAGGTCACCGTGGAGCAGGCAGTGCCCCATGAAGAGCCAGGGCAGCCTGTGGCAGGGCCCTCTGGCCACAGCCTTCCTCAGCAGTCCCGGCGAGCCCCGAAGAGGAAGGCCAGCGACTGCCAGGCCTCGGCATCACCAAAGAAGAGGCCACCCAGCCGGCAGCAATAGAACAGCGGCCGAGCTGATGAGACTGGGGCCGGGCAGCAGCTGGGACACACGCCGGCCCCAATGGACCCTTGCCATCAGTGTCCAATTCCACCATGCAAATAAACTAGAAAGACAAACCGCAAAAATACGTGTTGGCATTGCTAACGGCACAGCTGTTGTTGCTTTCTCCCCTTTCTCCTGCTGCCAAGCCACTGCTGGCACTGTTGCATCCTGGACAGGGACCCCATGACAAGGGAAGGGCAAATTTCTGCACCTGGGGGAAACTTCCCAGGAGCGCATGACAGCTGGGGTTAGCCAGCTGGAGCGGACCTAGGAGTCCTGCTGGACACCAGGCTGAAGCAGCAAAGAGCCCAGGCTGCCTTGGTGAATGGCGCCCTGTGCTGCGTGAGGCCCGGTGCTGCCAGTAGATGAAGGGCGGTTATCCTGCCCCTTTGCTCAGCTCTGAGGAGGCCACAGCTGGAGAGTTGGGCCCAGATCCGAGCTCTCCAGCGCCAAGGAGACCGCGTGTTGCTCATTTTGCATGTCCATAGCCCCGGCAGGGCAAACTGTCTCTGTGCCACCTGCCCAACGCTTGCTGAGCTTGGTGGGATGTGGTGTATTTGGAGGGCTGGGAGGCTCGGTATGAGGAGCAGGGTTGTCCCCAGCCTTGCACAGGAGCCCATCCTCCACTCACGTGTGATGTGCCCTCCAGCATCTGCATGACAGGCTGCACATGGCCTCTACATTATTGTGGGGGGTGTTTTTAAATTAAAATGTGACTCTTCCCCTGCGACATGCGTCGTCCATGCCTTCCTGGCTGCCATTACGGAGGTTAACAACATGGCCCTCGGACGAACGTTCAAAAAACGCACAAGGAATTCTAGGGAGAAGCTGGAAGCCTGTTTAAATATCACACGTTCCGTCACATTAGCAGCTCCCTCTGGGCTGTACCTTTCCATGTCCAATGCACGCCACGCTGTGTACAGATACCAGATAGGTATTTCCATCCGTGTTTTGAATTTGTCGTATATACATATAGCTGCAGAGAGCAGAGTGGCAAACTTAACGAAGGCCCAGTGCGCTCTGAGTATAAAAAACTAATTTCTAAATATGACATCGGAATGCAAAATAGCACAATATTACTGACCTCTGTGGATAAGGAAAAGGCTGAGGCTCTTAACGCCTCCTTTACATCTGCCTTTAACAGTCGGATCAGTTATCCTCAGGGCACTTTGCTGAAGAGACAAGTAGTAAAAGAAAAGGGGCCGCCTCGTGAATTGCGAAACAGATTTATCTTTCCCTCTGAACAGAAAATGGAAAGGGAGCAGTGAAAGTCTTCTGGGAGATGTAGTTCTTCTTCTCTCCTGAGATCCAGGTACCTGGAAACAGCAACAATCCACGGAACAGCACCACTAGCTCCTTAACTCCCAGTACACTGTGTGATGTTATGATGCGGAATACGGATAACAGGGCTCATAATACCATGGCAGAGATATTAATTTTGCCAGCGGGGCTGATGAACTCCAAGTAGACACAGATTGAGCAGACCAAACAGCGGGAGTCATCACGACTTCTCTCTCAGCTGTAACTTACATGTTTCTAAAACTCCAGTCGTTTGGGCAGTGGCTTACGTTTTACAGAGCTCGGTTTTTAGTTACTCTTTGGAAGCTGAGTCCGGGAAATGCCCCCATAAGACATCACAGATGGCACCTTCCATGCACTGCTTGGCAGATGTGCAGTGGAAAGTGGGCTCTCGGCTGCGCCTTGTGCTGAAGCGTTAAGGCATGTGATGTAATGCTTTGTCACTACGTGGCTTTGGGTGCTTTTTCCTCCCTGTACTTTCCATGCCAAATTATAAACCTACTTGAAAGCTGGAAGCAAGCAACCTCACGTCTGCACGGGAAAGCTTGCGATGAGCTGAGTAGATGCTGCCTGATCTGGAGCTGCTTGATGAAGTGCAGCTCTCCCTGTCAGTGCGGGCGAGGGTGCCAGCACAGTGCCAGGGGCCTCCCCAGGGCAGGCTGCCCACAGACACATCACAACCCTCCTATCCATGAGCTCCCCCCTGATTTTTTCAGCAGCCCTGCTGCCCCCTGCCTCCTTCCTTCCTGCTCCCTTTGCACTCCTCCCCAGACCCTTCCTACTTCCTTCAATCCTCCTTTCTCTTGGCTGCTTTCCTCCAGCCTCCTTTCCCCTCTCCCTGCTTCCAGACCCCTTGCTCCTCTGCTGCCCTGCCCTGCAGCTCTCCGTCATGTCAGTGGAGCTCAACTGGGCAGCCCCTGCCCTCCCATCCATTGACTGAGGGACACCAGGCTTTTGTCCTTCACTATCACCAACTATCTAGTGACTAAATACTGTCAAATAACTCTTGATAAGGACAAGCCAGCCGGGGGCCAACTGTTGCAAGCCCTTGTATGAACAGAGGGCCAAGGCTTGCAGCTGGAGGCAGCCCTATGGTTTGATTCTTCTGCAAGAGGAGAAAATCCACCGGACATTGCGCTGGGTTCTGACATCCCTCGGGAGGAACCTGGAGGTCCCAGAAGGCTAGCTAGCAGAGCGGGAGCATGGGGAGAGCCTGCAGGACTTCCTCCTGTAGCCTAAGAAAGATGGAATTGTAGAATCACTAAGGTTGGAAAAGATCTCTGAGGTCATCAAGTCCAACTATCAAAGAATCATAGAGTCGTAGAATCATAGAATCATAGAATCATAGAATCCTGGATTCGTAGAATCACAGAAACATAGAATAGTAGAATCGTAGAATTGTAGAATCACAGAATCTCAGAATCATGGAAATGGCCTGGGTTGAAAGGGACCATAATGATCATCGACTTTCAATCCCCCTGCTATGTGCAGGGTCGCCAACCACTAGACCAGGCTGTCCAGAGCCACATCCAGCCTGGCCTTGAATGCCTCCAGGGATGGGGCATCCACAGCCTCCTTGGGCAACCTGTTCCTCTGCGTCACCACCCTCTGTGTGAAAACATGAACTTTTATTGAATACAAGTTCTTCTTCTTGCAGTACATGCCTGGGGATGCATGCCATGGCCAGAGAGACCTGATGGGGCCCATGGGAAGATGTGGCCAAGGCCCCGGTGATTGGTGTGAAACACTGACGCCAAGCACACGAGGTGTGCGTGGGGAATGGAGTGGGCAGTGGCACTGGGAAAAGCCCAGAAACTTGTGAAACTTGGGCCGGCGCTGGAGCACGTGCTGCAGGTGAGGACGGCACATTGTGATGAGCCGGCGATGCACTGTGGCATCACTGTGGGATGGGCAGCGATGTCCCCAAGTGAAGGTGGAGTGAAGGCGACGCCCAGCGGCTTGGCCAAGCTGTGCTTTGAGACGTCTCCAGGCAACGGATTGTGACTCCATAGTCCACGGATGCTTTAACGTGGGTGCAGCGGCTCAGCCCAGCAGTTCGTGCCTGGCCTCCGACCGAGCGAGCGTGCGTGCGTGCGAGGACCGGAGTGTGGACAGGGCGAGCTTTGGTGCTGGAACGTGCTCTGGGTGCTGCTAGCGCAGCTCTCAGCGGCCGTCTCAGAGCCACTTGTTCTTTACCCCGACCCTGCTGGGAGCAGGCAGACGGGACATCCCAGAGAGGCGCGTGCAGCGGCACAGGTAGGCGGCACGGGGACTGGCGGCGCAGGGCAGGGGGGCACCTTGAGGGAGCCTTCCCAGCGCTTCCCAGGTGTGTGACCAACGTCTCTTGTCCTCTTGTCCTCTTCCAGCGTGACACCTGCTGCTGCAGCGCCAGTGCCGGGGAGCGCGTTGCCATCTCCCGCTCCCCCGAGCCCACCGCAAGTGGCGGAAGCATGGAGGCAGCATTAGACACCCGCTGCCCCGTGTGCCTGGACAACTGGGACAGCGCGGCGTACGCCATGCCGTGCTGCCACCAGTTCTGCTTTCCCTGCATCCAGCGGTGGACGAGCACCAGGCCCCAGTGTCCGCTTTGCAAACAGGGTGTGCAGTCCATCATCCACACCACGCCAGCGGACAGCAAGTACGAGGAGCTGGTCCTCAGACCGGCTCCAGTGGCATCCGTTGCCACCCGACGCCCCGCAGGGCCCCGGGCAGCCTGGCCATGGCCTGCAGTGCCCAGGCGTTCTGCGGGCGGCCTCTCCCGTGACACCTGGGCTTCCATCTTCCGGGAGAACCCGGCCCTGCTGCGGCCCCTGCGCTCCTGGCTGCAACGGAAGCTGCGCCGCATCCTGGGCACCGAGGAGCCACAGGCAGAAGCGCTGGCCAACAGCGTCATCTCGGCCCTGCTCCTCGTCGGCTTGGAGCAGGACATCCTGATGGAGAGGCTGGACCTCCACCTGCACGGCCACACAGGCAACTTTGTAAGGCAGTTCATCGCCTTCACCGTGCAGAAGTACGGCAGGGAGGCTCAGCGCTTGCTGGGCCTCAACGTCACCCCTGCTGCTGGGGCACAGGAGGCCAACCCAACATGAGAGCCCACAGCTGCCCCACAACAGGAGGCTCCTGACCCTGGCCCAGCACTCTCCAGCAGCCCTGCCAGCTCCACCAGGGACGAAATCCCAGGCAGGACAGGAGGAGACGTCGCTGGGCATCCCAGCTGCCCGCATAACAACCCTGCGGAGGTCACCGTGGAGCAGGCAGTGCCCCATGAAGAGCCAGGGCAGCCTGTGGCAGGGCCCTCTGGCCACAGCCTTCCTCAGCAGTCCCGGCGAGCCCCGAAGAGGAAGGCCAGCGACTGCCAGGCCTCGGCATCACCAAAGAAGAGGCCACCCAGCCGGCAGCAATAGAACAGCGGCCGAGCTGATGAGACTGGGGCCGGGCAGCAGCTGGGACACACGCCGGCCCCAATGGACCCTTGCCATCAGTGTCCAATTCCACCATGCAAATAAACTAGAAAGACAAACCGCAAAAATACGTGTTGGCATTGCTAACGGCACAGCTGTTGTTGCTTTCTCCCCTTTCTCCTGCTGCCAAGCCACTGCTGGCACTGTTGCATCCTGGACAGGGACCCCATGACAAGGGAAGGGCAAATTTCTGCACCTGGGGGAAACTTCCCAGGAGCGCATGACAGCTGGGGTTAGCCAGCTGGAGCGGACCTAGGAGTCCTGCTGGACACCAGGCTGAAGCAGCAAAGAGCCCAGGCTGCCTTGGTGAATGGCGCCCTGTGCTGCGTGAGGCCCGGTGCTGCCAGTAGATGAAGGGCGGTTATCCTGCCCCTTTGCTCAGCTCTGAGGAGGCCACAGCTGGAGAGTTGGGCCCAGATCCGAGCTCTCCAGCGCCAAGGAGACCGCGTGTTGCTCATTTTGCATGTCCATAGCCCCGGCAGGGCAAACTGTCTCTGTGCCACCTGCCCAACGCTTGCTGAGCTTGGTGGGATGTGGTGTATTTGGAGGGCTGGGAGGCTCGGTATGAGGAGCAGGGTTGTCCCCAGCCTTGCACAGGAGCCCATCCTCCACTCACGTGTGATGTGCCCTCCAGCATCTGCATGACAGGCTGCACATGGCCTCTACATTATTGTGGGGGGTGTTTTTAAATTAAAATGTGACTCTTCCCCTGCGACATGCGTCGTCCATGCCTTCCTGGCTGCCATTACGGAGGTTAACAACATGGCCCTCGGACGAACGTTCAAAAAACGCACAAGGAATTCTAGGGAGAAGCTGGAAGCCTGTTTAAATATCACACGTTCCGTCACATTAGCAGCTCCCTCTGGGCTGTACCTTTCCATGTCCAATGCACGCCACGCTGTGTACAGATACCAGATAGGTATTTCCATCCGTGTTTTGAATTTGTCGTATATACATATAGCTGCAGAGAGCAGAGTGGCAAACTTAACGAAGGCCCAGTGCGCTCTGAGTATAAAAAACTAATTTCTAAATATGACATCGGAATGCAAAATAGCACAATATTACTGACCTCTGTGGATAAGGAAAAGGCTGAGGCTCTTAACGCCTCCTTTACATCTGCCTTTAACAGTCGGATCAGTTATCCTCAGGGCACTTTGCTGAAGAGACAAGTAGTAAAAGAAAAGGGGCCGCCTCGTGAATTGCGAAACAGATTTATCTTTCCCTCTGAACAGAAAATGGAAAGGGAGCAGTGAAAGTCTTCTGGGAGATGTAGTTCTTCTTCTCTCCTGAGATCCAGGTACCTGGAAACAGCAACAATCCACGGAACAGCACCACTAGCTCCTTAACTCCCAGTACACTGTGTGATGTTATGATGCGGAATACGGATAACAGGGCTCATAATACCATGGCAGAGATATTAATTTTGCCAGCGGGGCTGATGAACTCCAAGTAGACACAGATTGAGCAGACCAAACAGCGGGAGTCATCACGACTTCTCTCTCAGCTGTAACTTACATGTTTCTAAAACTCCAGTCGTTTGGGCAGTGGCTTACGTTTTACAGAGCTCGGTTTTTAGTTACTCTTTGGAAGCTGAGTCCGGGAAATGCCCCCATAAGACATCACAGATGGCACCTTCCATGCACTGCTTGGCAGATGTGCAGTGGAAAGTGGGCTCTCGGCTGCGCCTTGTGCTGAAGCGTTAAGGCATGTGATGTAATGCTTTGTCACTACGTGGCTTTGGGTGCTTTTTCCTCCCTGTACTTTCCATGCCAAATTATAAACCTACTTGAAAGCTGGAAGCAAGCAACCTCACGTCTGCACGGGAAAGCTTGCGATGAGCTGAGTAGATGCTGCCTGATCTGGAGCTGCTTGATGAAGTGCAGCTCTCCCTGTCAGTGCGGGCGAGGGTGCCAGCACAGTGCCAGGGGCCTCCCCAGGGCAGGCTGCCCACAGACACATCACAACCCTCCTATCCATGAGCTCCCCCCTGATTTTTTCAGCAGCCCTGCTGCCCCCTGCCTCCTTCCTTCCTGCTCCCTTTGCACTCCTCCCCAGACCCTTCCTACTTCCTTCAATCCTCCTTTCTCTTGGCTGCTTTCCTCCAGCCTCCTTTCCCCTCTCCCTGCTTCCAGACCCCTTGCTCCTCTGCTGCCCTGCCCTGCAGCTCTCCGTCATGTCAGTGGAGCTCAACTGGGCAGCCCCTGCCCTCCCATCCATTGACTGAGGGACACCAGGCTTTTGTCCTTCACTATCACCAACTATCTAGTGACTAAATACTGTCAAATAACTCTTGATAAGGACAAGCCAGCCGGGGGCCAACTGTTGCAAGCCCTTGTATGAACAGAGGGCCAAGGCTTGCAGCTGGAGGCAGCCCTATGGTTTGATTCTTCTGCAAGAGGAGAAAATCCACCGGACATTGCGCTGGGTTCTGACATCCCTCGGGAGGAACCTGGAGGTCCCAGAAGGCTAGCTAGCAGAGCGGGAGCATGGGGAGAGCCTGCAGGACTTCCTCCTGTAGCCTAAGAAAGATGGAATTGTAGAATCACTAAGGTTGGAAAAGATCTCTGAGGTCATCAAGTCCAACTATCAAAGAATCATAGAGTCGTAGAATCATAGAATCATAGAATCATAGAATCCTGGATTCGTAGAATCACAGAAACATAGAATAGTAGAATCGTAGAATTGTAGAATCACAGAATCTCAGAATCATGGAAATGGCCTGGGTTGAAAGGGACCATAATGATCATCGACTTTCAATCCCCCTGCTATGTGCAGGGTCGCCAACCACTAGACCAGGCTGTCCAGAGCCACATCCAGCCTGGCCTTGAATGCCTCCAGGGATGGGGCATCCACAGCCTCCTTGGGCAACCTGTTCCTCTGCGTCACCACCCTCTGTGTGAAAACATGAACTTTTATTGAATACAAGTTCTTCTTCTTGCAGTACATGCCTGGGGATGCATGCCATGGCCAGAGAGACCTGATGGGGCCCATGGGAAGATGTGGCCAAGGCCCCGGTGATTGGTGTGAAACACTGACGCCAAGCACACGAGGTGTGCGTGGGGAATGGAGTGGGCAGTGGCACTGGGAAAAGCCCAGAAACTTGTGAAACTTGGGCCGGCGCTGGAGCACGTGCTGCAGGTGAGGACGGCACATTGTGATGAGCCGGCGATGCACTGTGGCATCACTGTGGGATGGGCAGCGATGTCCCCAAGTGAAGGTGGAGTGAAGGCGACGCCCAGCGGCTTGGCCAAGCTGTGCTTTGAGACGTCTCCAGGCAACGGATTGTGACTCCATAGTCCACGGATGCTTTAACGTGGGTGCAGCGGCTCAGCCCAGCAGTTCGTGCCTGGCCTCCGACCGAGCGAGCGTGCGTGCGTGCGAGGACCGGAGTGTGGACAGGGCGAGCTTTGGTGCTGGAACGTGCTCTGGGTGCTGCTAGCGCAGCTCTCAGCGGCCGTCTCAGAGCCACTTGTTCTTTACCCCGACCCTGCTGGGAGCAGGCAGACGGGACATCCCAGAGAGGCGCGTGCAGCGGCACAGGTAGGCGGCACGGGGACTGGCGGCGCAGGGCAGGGGGGCACCTTGAGGGAGCCTTCCCAGCGCTTCCCAGGTGTGTGACCAACGTCTCTTGTCCTCTTGTCCTCTTCCAGCGTGACACCTGCTGCTGCAGCGCCAGTGCCGGGGAGCGCGTTGCCATCTCCCGCTCCCCCGAGCCCACCGCAAGTGGCGGAAGCATGGAGGCAGCATTAGACACCCGCTGCCCCGTGTGCCTGGACAACTGGGACAGCGCGGCGTACGCCATGCCGTGCTGCCACCAGTTCTGCTTTCCCTGCATCCAGCGGTGGACGAGCACCAGGCCCCAGTGTCCGCTTTGCAAACAGGGTGTGCAGTCCATCATCCACACCACGCCAGCGGACAGCAAGTACGAGGAGCTGGTCCTCAGACCGGCTCCAGTGGCATCCGTTGCCACCCGACGCCCCGCAGGGCCCCGGGCAGCCTGGCCATGGCCTGCAGTGCCCAGGCGTTCTGCGGGCGGCCTCTCCCGTGACACCTGGGCTTCCATCTTCCGGGAGAACCCGGCCCTGCTGCGGCCCCTGCGCTCCTGGCTGCAACGGAAGCTGCGCCGCATCCTGGGCACCGAGGAGCCACAGGCAGAAGCGCTGGCCAACAGCGTCATCTCGGCCCTGCTCCTCGTCGGCTTGGAGCAGGACATCCTGATGGAGAGGCTGGACCTCCACCTGCACGGCCACACAGGCAACTTTGTAAGGCAGTTCATCGCCTTCACCGTGCAGAAGTACGGCAGGGAGGCTCAGCGCTTGCTGGGCCTCAACGTCACCCCTGCTGCTGGGGCACAGGAGGCCAACCCAACATGAGAGCCCACAGCTGCCCCACAACAGGAGGCTCCTGACCCTGGCCCAGCACTCTCCAGCAGCCCTGCCAGCTCCACCAGGGACGAAATCCCAGGCAGGACAGGAGGAGACGTCGCTGGGCATCCCAGCTGCCCGCATAACAACCCTGCGGAGGTCACCGTGGAGCAGGCAGTGCCCCATGAAGAGCCAGGGCAGCCTGTGGCAGGGCCCTCTGGCCACAGCCTTCCTCAGCAGTCCCGGCGAGCCCCGAAGAGGAAGGCCAGCGACTGCCAGGCCTCGGCATCACCAAAGAAGAGGCCACCCAGCCGGCAGCAATAGAACAGCGGCCGAGCTGATGAGACTGGGGCCGGGCAGCAGCTGGGACACACGCCGGCCCCAATGGACCCTTGCCATCAGTGTCCAATTCCACCATGCAAATAAACTAGAAAGACAAACCGCAAAAATACGTGTTGGCATTGCTAACGGCACAGCTGTTGTTGCTTTCTCCCCTTTCTCCTGCTGCCAAGCCACTGCTGGCACTGTTGCATCCTGGACAGGGACCCCATGACAAGGGAAGGGCAAATTTCTGCACCTGGGGGAAACTTCCCAGGAGCGCATGACAGCTGGGGTTAGCCAGCTGGAGCGGACCTAGGAGTCCTGCTGGACACCAGGCTGAAGCAGCAAAGAGCCCAGGCTGCCTTGGTGAACGGCGTGCTGGGCTGCGTAAGGCCTGGTGCTGCCAATAGATGAAGGGCTGAAATAGCAACAATCCACAGAACAGCACTACTAGCTACTTAACTCCCAGTGCACTATGTGATATTATTACGCGGAATACTAATAACAAGGCTCACAAAAACATGACAAGACCTAATCATTAAATAAAATCCTACAATAATTCCAAACCCATATATTTTTCTCATAAGGCATTTGGTAAAGATTATGAAGCTTCTTTTTAAAACCGTTGTGGAAGAAGTGAATCTGTGAATGAGAAACAGACACCTGATTTGCCTTGCAAGTTTCAACTGTCTTTAACTTACATAGATACAGAGTGGCTGGATCAATATGTTTAGAAGTAGGTTTCAACACAAAGGCATTAGTAAGGAGATTGTTCTTTTTTTGTGAATCAAGAATTCCTCACGCTGTTCAAGAAAAGCCCCTTCCAGGACTTGATTCAGCCTTTTCCTTATCAGGTAGGAAGATCTGACCTCCGGAGGTGTTTACCTCCACTGCTATTTGGGGGCGAGGTAGGGTCAAATGGCCTGCTTTGAATACACACTGACCCTTCAAACACTTGGCTGTCACTGAATGGCACTGTTCCTCCTACACAGATTATTAAGATTAAAAGTGATTAAGTGCCACATCTTCAGCCACGTAAAATCATTTTTAAAATCGCATTTTCATTCTTAAGCTGATCTGGATCACTGAAAAAAGATACCGTGTCAGAAGCCTTGTTCTAGCTTTACTGCAGTATCTGAAATGAATTTTAAAGGAGTTTCTACTGTCCCAGATGATTTTAAAGTAACGAATAATTACAATTAATGAGTATTTTTCATATTAATGCAGTGAAAGCAAAAGTACTGCCGAATGTTCATACAGTTTACTAAATGGAGAGCAGCTGCACTTTGTGAGCTCAAAGGTGTATGTTCTTCCTTGGAGTGGTTTTAATTAAAGTTACCTTGCAGAGTCAAAGGTTGAGAGTTGAACAAAAGAACATTTAGAGGTCATAATGATTGAAAGTTGATCTTCTCTTCAAAAAAAAAAAAAAAAAAAAAAAAAAATTTGATTTCAAGAAACTTGGCATTTTTACTTGCATTTCAGTGCATTGTTTTACTGAAGTCTCATCTCACCTCAAATGTCCTTTCATCACAATTGCTTTAACATGATCTGAGGATGATCCTGCATTTCATTACCTAAAAATGTTCTAGTAGTATCAAGCTAGTAGACATCTATTTATCATCATTCCAGGCCCAGCTTCACTGCAATGCTAGAAGATGTGATCACTAGATACATCTTGTAAATGATCATGTTAGAGGAATTGTGATGAAAGGGAATTTGAGATGATATTAACTATAAGCAACTACTGAAAATGCCTGTGGCCTGTCGTAGAAATTAATTTCTCCATACCTTCAGATGCATGTCTTTACGTTGAGGAGAAACAACCTCATAGTTAATGTGTGCTAACAAAATAAAACATAACTGCTTGGACGCGGGGATCATGTAGTGACTTTTCAATTACATGAGAACTACAGAGGGCTTCCCAGTAAGACCTCAATGCTATGTAAATAACGTTCCATACATCCTTATCAGCATGGAACCAGTTTATGTATGATTTCAGTTTATTTCAGTTTCAAAGCTTAAAAAACAGGCTGGCAAAATGGTACAATGATGATGCAATTAATAATCTATGTGCCAGTTATCATGTTTGACATTAGATTTGTAACTAGTGTGTCCCCACTAGCTCTAGCAGAACCATGCCTCCTGACAACAGAAGTGTCTGTATGCCATGGTCATTACTTGATGCCCTGATCCTGTGTTGACATACAGGGCCAGCAGTGAAGTGGTAAAGGAATCTACCTTTATCAACAATAAAAAGACTTTAATATACAGTTGGGTGGAAGGTGGTAAAAGGTTTTCCTATAACTACTGAAAAATGGATATTAATGAAGTAATTGTCCAAAGGACAATTCATTCATCCTTTCAGCTAAGATGGTACAGTGGATCTTAAATTTTGGAGGAGACATACAGTATTACCTAAACAAGACAGGAACTTCACAAATGATTTCTTTGGCTGAAGTTTTAATCAGTTTGAAATTCAAAATGTTGCAATGAATATATACGTCAACTTTTTGGCATTTAAGTGGAGATTAAACACTGTTTACACAGATCATGGTTTCAGGGTAGATGGAATACAAATGTTAAAGAAATTTCAAATATTTCACCAGTTTGATAGATTGTCCATCAGGTGGCCAGGATGATCACTGTTTTCTTCTTCCACTGCAAGACAAGACACAATGGGGAAAAATAAATTGTAGATAAGGAAAAGTTCAATCACTTCAAGTTTCCAGGATATAGATATACCTCAGGGACAGCCCTAGTGTAATGTGGCTGATTAGCTAAGACATGAAAATAGAAATAATAATGCCTTCTGTCATTTTAAAGGCAGCAATTTTTGATTATTATATCTTTGATTATTTTGTTAGGCTACTACTGCAATTTCAGTGTTATTCCATGGAGTTCTGTCCAAACAAGCTGCTAGTTTTGCTTAGATCTCTCAGATGTCTTTTTTTTTTTAAGGGGCTGTTTCCATCCCCTTTCTCTTGGAACAGAAACAGCAGGTAGGAAAATATCACTAAAATTTATGAATTGTGAACTTCAGAGAATTTTCTCTTTTTCTTGTTGCACACACAAAGGACACTTCCACTGTTTTATCTTCAGAAATGCTCGTATACTTCATCCAAACCCCCATGTTCTCTGTTAATTCTACCTCTTAATTCAGAATAGGCATTCCTTTGAGTTTAGACCAATAAAAATCTGAAAAGCAGATGAAAAGCTGAATATATAAAAGTTTGCATACTGTTGTTTCTCCTATTCTTGTTCTTGACTCTGTAAATGTACAACTTGATATAATTCACTCTGTTGGAATCATATTTCATTTAAAGACAAATTTTTAGATTAAAGTGTTATGTACATACTAAAGCATATTTATAAGTGCATTTACTAAAAAGTACATTTAAAGTGCTTATAACTCCCCTTTAAAAGCTCAGTTTAATACAAAACATATGTTTACCTTCTTGAGCTTTCCATAACGAACTAAGGAACAATGCTGCAGCTTCAGAAAGAGATAAAGGATTTGTGTTTTGGCTGCGTGTTTCTAGAATTAAAAAAAAAAAAAAAATCAGAGACATTCAGTTTGTTGTGTTTGTTGGGACTTCTTTATATTGCTCTTTTCTTTTTTGTATTTACAACTAGAGACCCAAGGAGATATATTGTGTTCTCCTTTACAACATTATGTGCTCAAAGTCAGGCTGATAAATGAGTAACACATAAGAGCTTATCAATTTCTCGCTAAAGGAGGTTATTTTAACATTCTTCAGAAAGTTAAAAAAGTGTTCTCTTTTTTCACGCATTCTTCATTTTGCTACAGTCATTTCCTTTGTCTGACGTGGAACAATGTTCTCTACTTTTGTCATTTTTTCTGTTCAGCATAATTAATAATTGGATTTATTTTTCTTTCCACTGAAAAAAGAAAATCAAAGGGACTGATTCTTATCCCTCTCTACACCCAGTCTGTGTGGAACATCACCACTTATGGAAGTGAAGTCACATAGGTATACAAGAGAAGAGAACCAGGCACAGGAGAACAGTCTTATGTTTCACATGGTTTTTGGAGTGAAAGGTATATATGATGAGAGGAAGTCATATAAGTGCTTCCTTGACCAAGATTCCAGAAAAGCAAAATTATTTCTCCTGTTCTCAAAGATTTCTCCCCTAAACTGAGCAAAGATCGGTGTTATATACACCTGTGCACATGTACTTACCAAGCTGCATTCTGCCATACAGATCCTTTCGCTGGCTCTCATCTGAGATGAATCTACGTCCCTCTACAAGAACAGTGTGGAAAGAGTGAAAACAACTTCCCAAATCTGATGTAATTGGTACCTTATAACTACTAAAGTAGTCTTTTCAAAACACAAAATTGCAGCAGTAATTCTACAAGCATAAAATTGGATGTGTTTATTCCTCCTGAGGTCTTTTGAAACGAGCAATAGCCCATCCTGAACCAGAACACTCCAAAACATCTTTTATTCTATGAAAGTGTTGTTCCAAAAGCTTCCATGCTTGTATCATCCTGCTTAAGGAGATATAGTCTGGAAGAGTTTTCTTCAGTCATTCCTCAACTGCTAGCCAAGAACCTTCAGTCTCTTTGCTGGCCTATGAGGTATTGCTTTTAAAAGAATTTTTCTACATGAACTCAAAAAGAATTAGAAGAAGACTGGTATGCAAGCAATACAATCCATTACTCAGTTTGGAAAAAAAAAAAAAAAAAATTAAGGGGCTGAATTATTTGCTTTCATGAAGAGAAATTGTCAGCAGAATTTATTTCACATGGTGTAACCTCACTGTTCTTTGTAGTTTATATATCTATATGTATCGTGGTTGTAATTGGAAGGAACCTTGCTCCCTTAACATATGCGTTGTCTGGTACATTTTGAACTTTCAATTTCATTTGGAATTGAATTTTTAAAACTAGAAATGTTTTTGTTAAATGCTCTGGGTCTGAATCAGAGACCAAGGTCTCTCAGACTCAGAACATTATTTTGAATGCTGCTTTAACTCTGTCCTAATAACAGAAACTCGGAAGTTAATTTGCACAACCTTAATACCACAATATTGATAAGCTTGACATCCAGTTTCTCCTTAGAAAAGGTCACTTGTGGTCTGAATACTGACTATAATGCAAGATGCTTGTAGTAGGAATGTGTTATCCTATTGCTTGGGAAGATGTTTTAATTAAAGCCTGAATAATGATGAGGAATGATATGTATCAAGTGTGTATTAAATCTCCTTTGAGATTATTTCAGTTAAGGAAGTTGCCTTTCCAATAGGTTTCACAATCAAGCTTCCAACTATGTATATCTTCGGTAGTTTCTGGTTTGCTTTTATTCTTTCAATAGTTGCCTTCTTCAGTTGGATCCCTTTAAAAATTAATAATAGTACTGGCAATGCCACTGTTTCAAAGACAAGAAGAGATAACGATAAATGCATCTTGGCAGGCTTCAGAACTTCTACCTCCACAGCATCGTCAGGAATTTACTGCTTGTGTACAGCCAAACAGATCAGGAATAATCCAATGGTATAGAAAGTTATCTCCTCAAAATTTAAAGAGCTTAGGACTTACGTGCACCCTTCAAATAGAGCATAGCCTGAGGAGTCCAGTTTCTCCTTTGGAAATGAGCCTTTATGACAAAAAACGAGTAAAGAGACATGTCAACACTGTATGACATTACTAGCAATTACAAGTATTAAATAGCACCGACCTGTGAGATAGAAGCTGTGCATTCAGCCCAAGTCAGCTGTTTACCTGAGGAGCACTCCAGGAAAAAGATAGGAAGGACACTGTAAGGAACAGTGCCAATGCAGATGCTGTCAGTTTACGCAGTCCCTGTGCACAGCAAAGAACCACAAGATATAGGAAAAGCTTTTCAGATCTGTAAATCTTCTCAACTTCAAATCTAAATGTGAGGGTATTTCCTCTTCCTTCTTTCTCCCTGTCTTGCAGCCCAACCTTATCATGATCTCTAGCTATCTCATCTTCTATACTCAGCGATCTAATGGGAGGATGAATGTTAAATCAAACACACTTATTCTTTTTGCTCTATTCTTCTTAAAGGTGCATATAGGTGAGAACTGCCATTGAGTTAAGCACCTTTTGTGCTTCTGTTTGCAAGGACTCTAGATCCTGCAGAAATAGGAATAATGTACAGACTAGCAGGGAAATATGTTATAAAGTACATCTTGATTTTACCAAGTCTGAAGATAGAAATCAGACAATAAGCAAATGTAGGGGCTGGCCACTACAAACAAAAGCAGGGAAAGCACATCACTACTTCCTCAGGAAACAAAAGTTTTTAAACTCAGCAGCCTATTTCCTTCAATCAAAATTACATACACTTCAAGACGATTGCTTGCTGGATCCTTTTAATTTGTTTGCTGATGCAGCACATGCAAATGAAAGCACCAAGCATGAATCCTCTGTGAACAAACTGCATGTCCACTTGTTTTGCGGAGCATTGATAACAGGGACGGGCATCAGAGAGCATCTAGCTCTGTGATTCACAGTGTTTAATTCCATCCTGTCTTTTAGAGCATGTATTTAATGCAGTGGTTTCAAACACACTAAACACAACTATGTATATATGCCTTCACTGTTATTTCAAAGTTAAAATTACTAACTGCAGTCCCTGAAATATTATACTCACGTGAAAAATCTTAAATTGCAAACTAAATGTTACCCACATACCAAAAGAGTTTCACTCACCTTCATACCTATTGAAGTAGCAAATCTTCAGTCTTCGTTTCTTGGAATAATGTGTCACAAGACCTCCTAAAGGTTTGGGGGCACCTTTTTAAATCTTCAGAGTGAATGTCCCCTCCCCTTCTCTGGTGGGCTGGAGAAGTCCAAAGGGATCTCTTTGTCAGCTCTGTAGATGGAGAAGTAGAAGGTCTAATGACTCCTGAGGGAAACCTGTAGTCTTGCAGGAAGTGAGGGAAATGATGGAAAGACAGATGCACTTGGAGATGCACCCCATTAGCCAGGTGAATACTTTCTGAATGCATCAGCATCAGCTGCGTGCATTTGCAATACAACGTCACCTTCTTGCCAGATGATCAATAACTATGGCCAGAGGCAGGTATTAATATGAATAATGAGTATTTACCCAGGATAATATAACATACTATATAACAGGTTGTAATCCATTTTGGTAGCTGGAAAAGGTAGTAAATTACTCCCCAGTGATAATATGGCAACACTGAGAAAAAGGTGGCATATCCCATGTTACTAGCTTGAGGTTGTTCCTACTTTACACTCAGAGAATGCAGCTTCTTGTTCACTTCTCTAACAATCTCTTGCATATGGTTTTCTTACACACAAATGAAAATACAAAGCTGAGTAACCAAAAAATAATAATTTTGAAAAACCACCAACCCTTTGCTGTCTCATGGATTTGTTGGAGTAAAAGCCAAATCATGGCTTGAAGAGGTCAAGTGGTGTAGCTGTTAACAGAAGAAAGGCAGGAAGTAGGAACGAGAGAAATCATTTCCATAAGCTACTTCTATTGGACTTGCCACAGTCATGTGTAGTTGTTTTGATCCTCAGACAAAGAGCTCATCATGCCTGGTACTTAGCCTTGCTGGTTCTGTATTTGACATTTTTATCTTCACTGTTTTCCTTTGTAAAATGAGAGAGGGTGTCAGAAGGGGAAAAGGTGCAAATGGGAAGTGAGAAATTTGTTGATTAGAAGACTGAGCAATAAAAAATTTACTGTGGGACCTTCACAAACAGAAGCAGCTTGTTTAGTAGCAAAAATAAGAATCAGCCTGTATGTGGGACAAATGCACGCTCATGTATGTGCAGTCTGAATGAAGAGTATACAGGCAATGTTAAGATTTGTTAGGAACTTTTCCCTGACATGAGGTATATGTAATAGACTGCTCTGAAGGACACCACTACTGAAGGTAAAATTACTTTCCTGCTTTTGGGGGAATTTTGCTCTGTTCTGTGCTAATTCCAGTCATAATTGGTCATCCCACATAACTCACATTAGCTGTAGCTTGCTCTGGCATAGATGCAATAAATTAAATGAAAGTTTAGGTTTTGATCTCATGCAGTTCTCATGGTGATTGGGAACTGCCACTGTACCTCTGTCCTTTAAAAAGGCCATGCCAAGATGGAGCTTTATGCAGCAGAGTGTATTCTACTTGCATCTTCTTCAATGTGAAATTTACATTTTCCGTGCTATTTTCTTCATGCTCTGACAGATCAGAGACTTTTCTTGATGACATTTAACCCTCAGCCTTAGGAGAGGGTTATGCAGTGCATTCATGAGACATTTGACAAGCAGGAACTCGAAAAAGATACAAATACTCCCTTTGTAGCTGCCTCGGTGCTGCTCTTCACGCACAGACCAAAGGTACAGAATCACAACGCACAACAGAGTCTGTGAAAATTAACACCCAAAGTTCGCTTCTTCTCAGTACAAAATACATTGTCTTCATGATTATTGTCCTTGTGGAAAACAACCAGAATGTACTAGGCACTGAAAATAAACATCTGTTCTCCTGCCAGAGAAATGGGACAAGTTAACACAATCTACAGAGACAATCAGCTCTGCTTCTCCTATGGGAACTGAGGGGGAAGAGGAAGAGAATGGGAAATATGGAAAATGATTTAGATAGCGACTGTATTGTAGAAAGAAAACTTCAGCCTTTCTTATCTTCTGACCACTTTCTTAAGTCCTGAGCTGCTTGAATTTGGTGGTGTTGAAATCCCACGCTCTTGCAAGCATGGCTGTGTTGCCATGTTGTCATCTTTTCATAGCAACTGTAGCTTGTTTGTGACTATCCAGAAGACAGCAGGGAGGAGACAGGTCAGACCCTAAACTGACTTACTGTAAGATTAAGTGACCATCATCTCAAGAGCAAATGCAGGACCTTGCCAGCATCCTCTTAAATTAGCCAGAACTGTTTTAATGCTGTCGTGTTGGGTTTCTTAATGACAGTAAGGTGTCTAGAAGTGTAAAGTTTCTTTTCTGTCATTAGCAAGAGGCAGACTTCCTTGCCTAAACACAATCCAGGACACCTAGGACACCACATAGGACCTGCAGGAGACCCAAGACCTTGTGAGGAAGAAGCTGGAGGGTAGGTAGGATTCCTAATGTACCTAAAATGTCACTATTTCCTTGTGACTAGGAGCTGAAGCACTTCTGCAGTCTGTCTTTCAGTGGAGAGAAACAGGACCTTGAAACACACCTCCTGGCCACAGAGCTTACAACAGTAGGAGAGAATACCCATCTGAAGATGTCCATTTCTCTTTGTTGGCTTCAGACAGAGCCTAGACAGATGGCTTTTTACACAGACCTGATCAATTGAAATGAACCCAATTCCCAGTTAAATTTCCTTATTGGTATAACATTAGGATTTTCATAATCTTAAACCCAACAAGTGTGGAAGTCAGCAGAGGCTAAAGAAAAAGATTTTCTATTTCCTTAAATTCTTAGTGCCTTTGTGACTTTTGAGCCTTGAATCTATTTAGTTTTAGTATGAGCAAGTATTCTAAGTTGCCTAGGTATTATAACAAATGTATCTCAAAACCATTTCCCTGGAAAGAAATAAGAAATCTGTGTGCAGAACAAGGAACTCCAGATTTGTCAATTCTACCTTAGTGATTAAAAATTTAGACACTTCTCCCTGTATAGCTTTCTTGCCGTGAGTCTGTGAGAAGATGGGCATCTCACTCTTCTCAGAAATCTAGCTACTTCTGGGATGGCAGGTGAGACATGATTTATTTGCAAACTGCAACAGAAGACAATACTTTCAGAAAGAAATGCAGAGTACTTGCATTCACCAGAAAAAAACCCCACCCATTGGATGTGCATAGGCATGTATAAACTTATACTGTTGAAAAATGAAGTAGCCTATAATTGGGTTACGGATCATAACACACTAAATTCTACAGGACTTCAGGGTGATGAGCTGTGCATGAAACACTCGTTGTCAATCCTGCCATTTCTCAGCTGATTCACATAAATGAGGAAGTGACTCTGACATGTAATCAATATTCTAAGTGAGGGAAGTAGAGTGAAGCTCACTGTAGCAGCATGATCCCTTATTAGAAAGAACATAACCTATGCTTATTCTTAAAGACGATCTAAAGGGCAGAGGCTGCTTATCCTGGCCCTGTAAATGATAAAAAGCCAATTTCTGGGATTGGCAGTCAGTGCTGACGTGTGTGAAAGTTATTGCGTGGTGGAGATTTACCTTTTGGAGCCAAATATGTATCGGTGACTTTTGTCACGACCATGTGTTTTCCCTGTTGATGATCTGTTTTTTGCTCTTGAGTAAAAGGTGTAGCTATTGTATGTAGGTGGCCAGTAGATACATCAGCAAGTATGGTATTCTTATAGTATCAAGGTACAAATGTACCGTTACCATGACCCTTTTCTCTTACCCTCATTTCTTCTGTGCATTCCTCCTAGTATGTTAACTCTTTGGCAATTTCATCTCACTGCAGTCTGGTATGTGAACAGCATCTACCACAGCATTGCTATAGCTGATACGTACTACCCATTACATCTTAAAAGACTGAACTACTTGAGGCAGAGTCTGCAAAGTAGGAAATGGCAAACAACTAAGATTTTTGTTTAACACACAGCAAGGGAATTTAAGCTTGTTGATAAGGCGTTTCCAGTGGTAGCACAGTGAAATATAGATTGCCTTAAAAGGCTATGGATCTATAATCACTGAGAAGCTTAGAGAGTAGATTAGCCAAGCCAGTTTTAGAATTAGTTGGTAAACTGATCTTGCCCTGGGACAGAGTGATGAACTGTATGGTTTCTGAACATCTTTATCTGGCTCTGTTTTTTATAATTCTGTGATGTTTCAAAGCTCACTCTGGATTTTAGCACCATACGTCCAGAATGGGGTAAAGTTTATGTCCAAGTTCTATATTCACCTTGTAAAACCTGTTCTCTGAGTAAAATTATCTGCCATCAGTTGACATACAAGAAGCCTAAAATGTCATGTGAACACGCTCTTCAGCCCTGTTTTTCGGAATGGACCCAAATTCTCTGAGCACTTGTATTTTCGTGGTGCAGTTCTGAAGGGAAGAGATACTCTCTCACAGAAGCAAGGCATACAATTACAGAGATCATGAGTAGCTGGAGTAAAACTTAACTACTCTGTTGCCTGTTCAACACTGTAATGTCTGCATGATTCCTGTGCTACTGCATCATTTCTGAAGCTGCTTTTCTTCTTTTCTCTAGACTTTACAAGAAGAACTGTACTAAAAACTGCTTGAGTTACAGTGCAAGATGTAGAAAAGTTTGTCTGCTAGGGACTGTGTAAATTGCCTCACACAGAGCCTTTGTTGAGATCTACAATGTGACCAATGCTGTGTCCAGGTACTACTGTTTTCAGAAGAGTTTGAAAAGAAGGAAGAAATTTCAAAAGGTAAAGTAAATGAATGAATTAATTAATCAATAAGTTAAATTGAAGATATTAGATGAGGCAAGGGATATTTGTAAGTATCAGGAAAGAAGAGAAATAAACAAATATTTGAAAGGTGCAAACATCACAAAAAGAAGTATTAGTTGTGAAGTTCGGTGACCCATAGAATAGTACAACATTTTTTCATGGTTGGAAATGTCTGGGGCAAACACCAGGAAGAAGAGTCCAGCTGAAAAAGTTTTCTTCAGTTTGCAAGCTGGAAAAGAGATCTGACCACCTAAGTAAATGCATTTACCATGTAAGTTAGCAGAAGCATATACTATCAAGCACATCACACAGAGCATGCCTTTCTGTAGTGACAGAAGCACCAGAGGCCAAGGAGTCCTCTGACCTTTACTTCCATCCCCATGAACTTGGCAAAAAGGATTCTTGTCTTTGTCAAGAAGTTACCTAGAGGGCTACCAACTATAGTAAGCGTTACGCATGTAGTCATGTGCTCTTGGCAGAGCAATATGTTTGTCACACAGTCTCACCCATGGAGCGGGGCAAGAAACATAAACACTATCAACTGAGAAGCTGAATGCCAACATTTTGCTGCGTGGAACTGTGGAGGTTACACAGAGAACCTGAGTGATAAATGGGCAGTCAGGAGTCAGAGATGGAAGCAGTCTGCTCCGCATTCTTGACATAGTGCCCAAACTGTACAAGCACCATCTGTAAAATGTGCTCTTTCCTTACCCATGGATACCAGGAGGGGTATAGAAGGGTTTTATATATTTGTATACTTGTATTTATATACAAAGTATATAACTTGCGTAGAGAAAAATGTTAAACGCTGAATCAGGGAGTGCTTTCAAGAGAAGCCAAGTATCTTAGGATCTCTACTATATTAGCACTTGTAAAACTTCTAAAATGTTGGTCCTCAATACTTTCTCACACCTCTAGAATACATGGCACACTAACTTTTGTATAGTATGTTGATGTGACTATTAGGAGAGTACGTATTAGGGTCTAATTAAACCTCAGACCCTATCAGTGAAGCACTTTTATCTGTCACCCTGTTTTTGACTCCATCTTTCTCAGTATAGATTACGTGGTCAGTAGGCAAGGACTGTTTGCCCTGTGATTGCTCAGTGCCTGCTCTGCTAGCTGCACACTGCATGGGTATCATCATCACCTGGAGGAACCTCTTGAGAACAGGCCACTTGTTCCTGTCAAGGTAGGAAGGTGTGAGTGCTGTTTTAATGTGGGAGGCCTCCTCTTCAAATTGGAAAGTTAAATAGCTTCCTGTACACATAATGAATTGCTCAAAGATAAAAGAAATAAGAGATGAGGCCCTCAGCTGGACTGGCTTGCTCTTGGAGATAATACCTCTGTATTAGAATCAGCTTTACTCCTGGAAAAAAGTGTCTAGTCACAGTGCTCACTCACCTGCTATTTAAGCCAGAACTGATTGTACCAACACCTGGTATCTGGCAACACTACTGAATGGTATTGCCTACTTCTTGTTTTAGTTAACATTTTTTCCACAAAACAGAAATGTCAGTGCATTTCCACATTTGGAGTTTAATCACAAAGTGACATCAATTCTAGTTTTCTGCAGGCGTGCCAAAGTAGCCTGTGGTAGACAGGGAGGTGCCATTTCTCCAAGAACTTGGAGCCTGGTGGGGTGCATGGTTAGAATTTATGTGACAAGCAGTAATGTTCTCTCAAAAGCATTGTATTAACTGATTCTATTTCTTGTTGTTTGTAAAACATATACCTAATGATCCACAGTGTTGAAAAACAAATCTTGATTAAGAATATAATGTTGAAAAGAGAAGCATGCTAGCAGTCTTTATAGCAAAACTTGTTTTCTCATATAACCAAGTTTCAGATCAGATGGCAACACAGAGACTCTATAACCTGCAAATTTCACCTTCTGAATTCCTTTAAAAACTGATAAGAGCTACGAGATTTCATATGATTTTTACATTCCCTGTTCAGTTTTTGTACAGGAAAAACTAGGTGAGATCTGCTGCCTAAAAGCTTACAGCACTGGGGAAAAATAAGAAAACTGTTAATTGAAGTGAGGAACACCTTGGGTACCTCAGATCTGAGCAAAGCAATAAACTGTATTGTTATTTTCCCTTTAGAAATTGGAGTACTAGGGCAGTGAAACTAAGTGCGTTGTAAATCCAGGTACCACACCTAGCAGGTGCAAAAGAAAACAAATAAGGTAGCAAGAAAGTTGCAAGCTGACATTTTATTTGCACCTCATTGCAACTTGTTGCCCCATTGGCCCTACAGCTGAGTGGCAGGCAGCAGCAGGTGTACCTTGTTAAGGTGATTTTCCAGAAGGTGAACCCTCTCTGCCTGTATCACTACCAAGGTTCCTTTATTTAAGTCCTAGTCAGAGGAACAGCTAAAATAGGTTTAGTTAGTGTGTGCTGTTCTTGTCTGAGAGAAAGTGAAGGTATTTTTCTGTGTTTTATTCTGCTGTTGTGAGTATAAGTCTTATGCTAATTTTTAATCAGGGAAATGTAGGTAATACTTAAAAAACGTTATTGTTAAGTGATCAGTGTTCTTTTATGATCTGTTACTTGTATCTGAAGGCATTTGTACGCTTAAAGAATGTAATTAAGCCTAACTGCAATGTGTTTGTGTTTTTTCGTTTAAGGTATGTTGTCTATTATTAATATAGAAAACTGCTTACTTCCTAGCATTTGTTTTTAGGACTAAATTCTGCAAATCAACCACAATGATAATTAAAAATGAACTTGTTTATTTTTTCTTTAAAAAGCATGCTGAGTATCTTACTATTGTTATTAATCATAAAGTATTGCTCAGACCAAGGATGTGGTCCATATGTAAATGTTGCTGCTTAAAGAATTAATAGTAGGAAAAAAATATATACAACTGAAGCAGTGAAGATCTCCATCTGTAAAACCAAGCAGTTAGTATGCACATAGCTTACAATAAATAAAATAGCTGAGTATTTTCTGGTAGTCTGGATTCATAAATACTTGCTTATGATTTTCCTCTTTACACTACAGGATTGTACATGCAGTGTATCTTACATTAAATGCTAATGAAGCATGTTGCTGTATTAGAGGAAAATAAATATTTGATAAAAGAAATAGCAAGGAATTGTTTAAACCATTTTTTATGTATCTAAAGGGAAAATGGGGAGTTAAGTTCCTAGGGAAACTGCTATTAATTTGTTTTGTTTTGTGATCCTTAGTCTGAGTAAAAAGATGCAATAGAATGAAACTAAAATCTACAGGTACCCGAAGCTGCAGGAGGTATCTTGAGAAAATAGCTGTTGCTGGTTGCTGTTAAACAGAAGTTTTGATCCTATGGGATCAAGAGGAAGCATATGCTACAAATATGGTCAGAAGTAATAATTAGGGAAGTTATGTGCATTTCTATTGTTGTTGTTTTTTTTTTATATGTAATGTTCTATGTTAAATATATAATTTCAAATAAACTGGGATGAGGGGTAAAGATGCTTACTGCTCCCTTTAAGATGATAGGTAACTATTAGTCTGGAGGGGGGATTTCAGTTTAACTCCTTTATTCCTTACCCTCCCACTACCCCTTGGCATGGTTACAGATCATAGAATGGTTTGGGTTGGAAGGGATATTTAAGATCATTTAGTTCCAACCCCCTTGTTATAGGGAGGGACACCTCGGTCTAGAACAGGTTGCTCACAACCCTATCCATCTTATCTCGGATGTTGCATTTAAGAATGAGTAGGAAGATTTCAAAATGTATTTCCCACCCCTTCCAAATCTGCAGCATTTCTAGTTCCCTGGAGAACCAAATGTTGTAGTTGAAGGCTGCTGTCGTGGCTGGTGTGAGGACCAAGGATTTTCACATCCCTTGATAGCCAAGCTTTGAGCTCTCTGCTCAGTGAACAGGATGGCACGAAGGATGTGTGCCCATTGTTTTGACTATTGCATCTTGTCCTTGTTCTTTTCAGACACTTTGCAAGAGTGGGGAATTGATAATGTCTTCAGAACGTGGTGCTAGCAAACGGCATCACAACCCAGTGGACAGTATATGCAGGAAGATCAAATCAATCCAAATGATGGATCAAGTCTCTAACCCTGCTTTGCAAATACCAAAATTTCAGTCTCGCAACTTTGACAGTCCGCAGTGCAATATCAAAAAAAATCTAGAAGAAATACTGAAGAAAAGAACTTTCAGAAGTCGTAATAGTGCCAGTCCCCCCTTCTTCAGTCCCAGCAGTGACAGCGTTTTCTCTGCAGACTTGCAGTTGCTGTCACCTTGTTCCAGACGTATCTCAGACTGCAGCTCTGCGGATGCTACATACTCTGTCATTGAAAGGGAAGAGAGGACCAGCAACACATGGTTGCCAGTATGTTCCATGGACAGCTGTTCTCCACCTTACTTCACATCCAGAGAGGAGAATGCCCAAAACCAGCGGTGTGCTTTAGCAAGCATTGAATCTGAAGATGTGCACCGCGAACAGAAATACATGACATCCAGTCCGCATTTACTGTTGTTTGCATCTGATAAAAAGTTGGAAAGTCCTGCGATCCAGCCCCCTGTACCAAAGAGATTATCTCTGAGTGAAAGAGGTAAAAGTTCTGGAAACAAAAGCTTCTGAGTATATAAACTTGAACAGATTAACTTCTTTACTCTTTAAATGGGTAACAATATGTTTTAGGATAAGTCTAACCTGATAAGTCTGTTAAAAAGCTGAACAAAATCTCAATTTTTCCCTGAGAAATGTGAATCTCAATGTAAAACATGAATAAAAAATACTTCTTCAGACTTGCTGATTCCTTGTTGAGGAAAGGGGGCTTTAGCTATCTGTGTAGTCCACCTTTAATATAAAAAGATCAAAGTATACACATGGACTTTTTAATTCTTATTATTGAAGCTTTGGGCTTGTTTTCTCAACCTGACCAAGATATGGGAAGATTGGAAGGGAAGAAATAGATACCTGGCTTCATAACGTGTTCTATTTACGTAATATTTGCCTCAAGCAAAGGAAAAGCTAGAGTTCCCAAACATGCATGTATAGAAGTAGGCATGTAGGCTGGTTCCCAAATTCAAGTCCTCAGCTATTATCAGTTTTCCTGCTGTTATTTCTTCTTCTTTTTTTTTTTTTTTGTCACCTGAAAAAATGCATTGTCCAAGCTGTGGTATGCTGTGCAGCCTTATGCTATTGCAGAAACAATACTGCAGTTAGAAGGCATCGTGCATGGAAGTAACTATGAGCAAATGAAGATGGATAATGACAAATTTATTCTTCACAGGACAGAAGCAGTCACGGGGCTGCAAAACTGATGACATGTATGATGTGAGCTTGATCTGTGAAGAAGACTTACTGACCACCATATTTCACGCGTGTGACATACAACGTACAGGTTTGGTGCTTTTTGTTGCTGTTTTTCCAGCTTTCAGTCAACACGTTTTCAAAACTAAGATCATGTTACAGCTTGGGGCATGGTGATCTGTGGTATGTTTAGAAAGAATAGCTGCCTTAGCTAGGTGGCTGTACATGTGGCACATCATATGATCATGTCTCTTTATGATGCATCCCTTTCCTTCTCCCCTCATTTCTCCTCCTCCCCAGATAACTTTTGCTGTACAGAAGTGCAGAGCAAGTAGAGGAGCAAGCATTTCTGACAATCAGCCATATTGGAGATGATCTCTTATTTCTTAGAGTTTTTCCCGTTAGGAACGAACTCTGTGAAGCTTCAGAGCAGCAGGTTATTCTTCCAAGTTCCATCTCAAACATGACTAACATTGTTAGGCAGAAAAGTCCAGCAGAGTAAGATGTCACATGTTTTTCTCAATTTGATGAGTGGCCTGAATGCAGTAACACAGTAAATAAGGCATGTTTGTTGTTCTTAAACTGATTTCCACAAATTTAGTGACTTTCATGCTTCTGCATTAGGGGAAGAAAGACAGAAAAGCCACCACCACCACCAACAACAGAAAAAGCGTTTCATTTGAGCTGTAGTGATTGATTGCCTGTCTACAGCTCTAGAGGACAATTTTGTGTTCACTATGGCAGATCAGTAATTGCAACTTTTTTTCATTAGCCTACTAGTCTTCACAATCTGGTACATGGTCCCATGTATCTATTTCAGGAAAAGTAGCAGTTTCCAAGATAGTTGATTATTTGAGACACACAACAAGTCGAGGACTAGAAGACAGTGGTCTTGAAGAGCTGTGCAACATGCTTGACCCAGATCAGAAAGATGTCTCTGTGGACCTTGAAACCTATCATGCCATCATGAAAGAGTGGATTGAAGACTGTAAGAGGAAGTGGTAAGAGCTTCTTATCAATTTATCTCAAATATTTTGTGGAAAGTTTTCCTGTGGTTTGTACTTCCTGTACTTTGGAACATGCTCATGATGTCCAGTCATGACCATGAGGTGGTGTTTGGCTGAAAACTTTATGTATTACAATTTGGTAAGCAAGATCAACAAGCGCCTCTTTTGTACTCTTGGATGTGACTCTTGATGCTTCTGTATTTCAGGGATGGTAGTGCTGCTGAGGAACCAACAGCAAGCATAGAAGACCAAGAGTTTAAAGTACATAGAAACACCTTTGAAGGTGCAGACCACTTTATTCTAATATTATTCAGGAAAGTACTGTGTCTCTATTCCATAACCAAAAACAAATCTTTTTCAGTAAAAAAGGCACCGCTTTGGATGAATGTTACATCAGGAAGCTTGGAGGCATTTGGGGGTGATGTGTCCAAAGGAGACATGTAAGTCTGTTAAAGCAATTCTTTTGCAGAACTTAGTACTCTTATCTTTTGGATTACTTAAGAGCAATTCCTAGAACCACTGAAGCTGATGGTTTCAGAAAACTATTTTGGTGGAAATCCTGATGCTCTTGATAGTGCCGCATTCTTCCTCACAGCTTCTACTCAAAGTGAAAAACAGTAGTAATTTTCCCCACTGGTATCTTAGTCCTTTTGTATCTGTCTGCCTTTTTAATTTCCTGTGGTCAAAGTTTTTCTGAGAGGGGAAAATTATGGTTTTTGTTTTTTGTCTTAAACTCTCCCTTCCTCTTTCCTAATTATTTTTTTTTCCAAGTTCTTAGGTACATGATAATAGAATAGTGTTATCTCCTGAAAAATCTGATCATTAGTTTTGCTTAGGTTATTTCTTTATTAATAATCATGACTCAGGTTTGGATTAAGTTGATATTGATGTACTTAACACTGGAATTTTTAAAGATCACTTTTTGCACTTTGTGTAGTCACAAATCTTCAGATCTACTTTCTGACACTTCTCATTTTTAGGATCTCAGAAAAGTGGTCCTTGTTCAAGTTTCAGTTGAAAGTGTAGTTGCAGGGTGGTTTTGGGAAAGTGAAAGGACTCGTTACTCAAGGAGTTGGAAGTATCAGCTAGAGCCTAAGAGTGGGTAAAAGTAAAGGCTGAAGTAAAGTAAAAGATAAAAATAAAGGCTGAAGGTGCTGTCTTGCAGGCATAGGGATGTGACACTCACCTGGTGGCATACTTTCATCGTAGGGAGTAAAAAACAATTCTTAAAGATAAAATATTTGCCTAGTGCTAGTGTATGTGGAGTTTTAGAACTTACCTATGATTTGATATTTTGGATTTTGACTGCAAATGGCTGTTCACTGCAAGCATTGATAGTCCTTTACAGGCAGTCATCTTGCCCCTCTAATTGCTACCACTCAGCTTCAGGATTAAAAAAAAAAAAAAGTTAGTCAGTCACTTGACTTTGGTTGTTTGTTTTTTTTTTTTTCTTTTTCTCTGGTTTTGGTACTGAAACAGGGAGACATCTGACTTGATAACCTGTGTCGCAGACCTGCAGTACAACAACCTGAAGCTCCAGGAAGAGAACAACAAACTGAAGCTTACCCTGGAAGCTGTGGATGAGACCAACAACAAATTACTGGCAGATAACGAGAATTTATGCCAACAAATAAAAAGGTGGGAGACCCTGGCACCATCTGTTCTACTGTGTAGTGTAATGTGGGTGGATCTATATTCTACCAAGTAGTCCAGCCTTGCTTTGTGCTTGCGGCCTCACTAGTGCTTCTTGCCAGCAACTTTCTTGGCTTCATATTGTGTTTGTGAGGCTTAATCCTCTTGCCTGATTGTTCTGCTCTGTACCTCCTGGTTCTTATTACAGCAGTTACTCATTTTTTAGCCTGGTTCTTGCAAGCTGACTTGCATCTAGGCAAAATTTTAGAGTAAATATAAATAAACTTGAAGGGAAAATAAAAACTGAGGTGATGGGGTGAAAGTCTTAATATTACCAAGGCAAGAGTTATGCCCTGTAAAGTTTCCAGTTCTGTGCTCCATTTTGGGGGGGAACTATTCATTTTGCTTACTGCCAAGCAGGGAGGAAATAACTGCGTAAGAGCTATTCTGCTAGTTTCCTGAGGAACTGAAGTATGTTGTCCCACTAGCAAGTATTGCTGCAGCCAAGGGAACCATCAATGCCATGAATATAGGGCTTTTTTTACAGTGAGTTCATAATGTTCATCTTAGCCAATTAATTCAAATGTGATGTAGTTATGTCAACTGGCAAAACATTCCCAGCATCTTCTGGGGATATTAAGGCAACAGGCCTGCAGCAGTGCTGGTGTGGGATGTGTGCCCTCATGTCAGACTGTGTGCTTTGTGATGCTGCACGGGCTCAGAGCGAGGCAGAAAAAGGGCCTTGCCACACTGACTAAATGTATATAGGTTAGGGTATCAGGCTGAGAAAATAACGTGATACAAAGCTTATCCTTGAAAACTGAATTGAAATGGCTTTCTTAACTGCTATTGATGCAGTGTTGAAGATTAATTTTCTTGCTCAGGTTAATCTGGTAGTTGACTACAGTAAGCTAGATTGGTAGGTGGATGCAAACAAAAGCGTACTGTCTTTAGTGCTATGCCTGCTTGGGCTCTCATCCCCTATTGCAAGTGTGGAAGAGATGTGATAAAGTGGGTAATGAATCTGTGAGCCTTTACTTAAAGCAGAGCCTGTAACTTTTGTTAAGTATCTGTGCCAAAGAATAAGTCCCAATCAGCTTCTAAAAATACAGTGTTCTTAGTATGTCAGCCCTATCTGATGACCATGTGTAACTTGCTGAAGTTTTCTTGGATTTATTTCCCTCCAAACAGCATCCAACATTCTGTGCTGAAAGCCAAATCACTGGAAGAAGAACTAGAAGAAGCAAAGAACAACCTGAACCTTTTGGAAGCGAAGGGGCAGAAGATGCTTTGTCAGAATAAACAGCTGGTAGGTGCTTTTACTTCTCAGGTTGTGTTGCACAGTTTCTCATGCCATCTGTAGCACTGCCATTACCATTCAGACCATAAAAACTCAGTAATATGGCTTTCCCTATGTCAGTAGGTACTGAGGCATTTAAATATGTTCAAAATGTAGTTTCACAGTATTAGGGAAAACACTGTGAAGTTTTGTATGGAACTAACATAAACTGCAAAACTGTAAAGATTTAAAAGGGTCAGCCTACCATGGAAGTTGACATTAAGAACTGTTTTTAATGATAACCATACTGCCGTCATTAAGCTCCATCTAATTTAATGTTGGCAGTGTTCTGCCAGAAGTTTAGGTGTTGTGCATTACTTCTTTTTTTAAAGAACCATCAGAGCAGGAGGCTCTGTTCAGATGCACGCACAAAGGAGCTGTTTTTCCAAAGTCATCAGTGGGCTCTTGGAATTATCAATGTGAGCTGGTAGCAATAGCAAGGGCCCAGTTGACATCTGTCTATTCTGATTCTGACAGCCAGGAGCCAGACAGCATCCCTTATACAGCACAAGAAGCCCACATGAAGGCATCTGAATTGCACACTAGATGTCTGAGTGGCAAAGCCCACGTAATTGTAAGATATGTAAAGCAGCACAGTAAAGATGTTGATGCTGCAGCAGTTCTAGCAGGTGCTGCTAGATGCCAGAGCAGTCTAGCTGAAGACCATATTTCTGTGTTGCTGCCATGCACAATGTTCAGTGACATCTGTCTTGCTGCATGGGGGTAGCTGTAAAATTCCACAGCTGTGTGCTGCTGATGGGGCACAGTATTCAGATGGGCATTTACATGAAAGCAAAAAAAGCTCTTCCATACAGAGCAGCTATTCTGCTCCACTGTGCATGCGTGTTTTTTTTTTTTTTTCTGATTTGGTTTATACAGTCTTTTCCTTGTGAAAAGGAGATAAAATGAGAGGGAGAAATATGAGAAGTTCTGTAGTTCTGCTTGCAAGATGCTTAGTTATTGTCTCCTGAGCTGTGGAGGCACTGAGTAGGACACTACTATTCTTCTTCCTCTGAAATGGAGGGCAGTGATGGAGAAATATAATGTGACACACAAGGTTTTCAGACTTGTCTGAAACATGAGCATAACTACCCTTGCTCTCTCTGACCTTGAATCCCTTCCTCCTGTCATCTAATGGTCTAAGTTTTATTCTGATTCGAACTGTTGGCGTCACACTCTGAGTTTAGCTAGTGTAGAAGCTGCATAGGTTTCTGCACTCTCTGTTTTTCTCTCTGAGACAAAGGAATGCAAAGTAACAGCTTTGTACTGGGCCTCATGTGTTTGTGCTCCAATGCTTTTGCTTAGTTTGGCTTTGCATTTTGAACTTTATGTACAAAAAATGACTGTTCTGTTTCTGTGGCTTTTTTTTTTTTTCTATTAATCAGGAAAAAGAAAATCAATCTCTTCTCATCAAAATAGCTTCTCTTCAAGAAGAGGTAAAATAAATAATGACCTTGCAAGTACATGTTCTTGTCTAGCTAAATGCTTGTTAGTAATAAATTGTTTGTGGGACTTTGAAGCCTGACATGCTAATTGGATTGTCAAGATATCTCATGTTTAACAACAATGACTTGCTGTAATGCTCCTTATCTTGAAATTGTACTATGCTTCAGACTTTCCACTGGCTGGACAAGCAAGAGTATGAGGTGGGAAGCATGAAGGGATGGGATCAAAGCAGCTTTTGAATTTATTTTTCAAATTCAAAGCTTTAGAAACAAACTTCAACTAAGCTTAATTTGTACAGCTGTGAATACACTAACTCTATATCAAAACAACCTCCAATTAACACTTCTTGATTGATATTCACTTCTATAACCCTTCTGTAAGATCCAAAGGAGGAGTTCTTTATGGAGCTGTAGTTCTAAAGAAATATGGTGGCTGGGAATTCCACTCCCAGATCTGTCCTTGGCCCATAATGGATCTGCAGGAGGCTAATGGAGCTCTCTATAGGCTGTTTATTTGTTGAGCTTTTTTTGTGTCTGCTCCTTTTCAGAGGAGAGTTATTAATTCTTACTTATTTAAGTAAATATTCTATACAGAAGTCTTCATCAGATGATAAAATTTTAATACTCGCTTACAGACTGTACTTGTATGGTATTTAAAGTGAGATTATGGAAACAGATCGTAAAAAATAATCTAAAAATGTGGTTTTTAGGAATCTATCATTATGCCAAAATATAGAATCATAGAATCACCAAGGTTGGAAAAGACCCACAGGATCACCCAGTCCAACCATCCACTGATTACCAATAGTTCTCACTAAGTATATAGTGTGTGTAGTGTACTATCTACTACACTTATTTACTATATACTTATGTACTATATAGTAGTTATTGTTCACTGCGTGCTTGCTGTGTTGAGATTAGTCTTTCTCAAATACTAGTATGTCTCAATAGCCCTTGATTAACAGCATGTTTCTGTTCTTACACTCATGGTGGGCCTGAAAAGCTGATGTTTTCTGGCATTTTGTCCTTCAGTTCAAACAGGGGTTTGGGGGAACTGGAAAATAGAAACTATTCCAGTAGGGCGAGCTTAGCTCATGTAGATGAGAAATAAACTGCTTTGAACTGAATTGGAGATGCTGGTGTCATCAAGTTAACTTCACCCTTACAATTTTGCTTTCTGACTAAAAGCTTGTCTACAGTGAATATATGCCTTAAGATAGAGGTTGTTACCCTAAACATTCATATTTTTTTGCCTTTAACTTATAGGACTTGCTGAAGGGGGGGGGGGGGGGGGGGAACAAAAAACCACACAAATAAGCAAAAAACTACAGTGCAATTCCTATTGTCCAACATGTTTGCAACCTCAGACCTTTATTTTGATAGGTGTAGAAGCATGAGAGAAAGTAGGAGAATAAAGTTTGTATGTGCATAAATGCTGTTACTGCTTTAGAGTAGGCAGTATCTTGGGGGTGGATGTGTTATTATTCCTCGTTTCTTCAAAGAGAAGCTGTCAATCTGTTCAGCTGTGCCTAAACATTCTCTATTTTGTTCAGAACATTAGGAATAGCATGGACACTGATGGACTTCAAAAGAAGATTTTGGATCTCTCCAAAAATGTGGCAGAGCTTCAAGTAAGAGTTTCAGGAGACATGAGAAGTTAGACGATGGTTTAGTCAGGTCTACTGTGTTCTCTGAAAGGTAGACAACCCTGAACTTGTGTATATTAAAGAAATGCAGCGTGATCCTTATTTGGCCAGTTTGACAGCTTTGACAAAGGAAATTGCTGTCTGGAGGCTAAAAACTGGGCAATATAGGCAAACCACATTTTTATTTCATCCCTCAAAGTTAGACTTTCAGAAAACCCTTTCTTCACTGTTTGAGGAGATGCATTAGGAAGTTGCACTCTGGTTAATGTTGCTGACACTGCTGGCCCACACAGGCAAGAAAAGAGAAGGGCTGATTGAGACCTGAGAACACTTTTAATTGGGTGCGAGATTTGAATTTTGAGATATAACATACCAGGTAAGAGTAGAATTGTGTTATAGTTCATGCTGGTGACTTTGTTCTCTCTACTCTTCAGATGCAGGTACATATCTATGAGAGCACTGTGGTGAATAAAGAGGCAAGCTTAATCCAGGTTAGTTGCTTTTGTTGATGCCTTGAAAATACTGAGATGGGATGCTTTATGAAAAGGCAAGGCTGTGGTCTTTGCTATAGTGCTTTGATTTCTAGTGTTCTCACATGACAGAACCTGATCCTATAAATGTCTTCAAAGTAGGCGAGATCTGCTTTAGAACCTGATAATGAGTCAGCATAACTAAAGGTTGCTGGAATTTGCTGTTCCTTATTAAAATATATATATATATCAGAATCTTTTAAGACAAACTTCCAAACTTCAGAAAAAGTGCAAAGACTTCTGAAAGCTACTTCCTTCACTAGACAGTAAAAGAATGTACCTGCAAATGATCTTTCTCCATCATCTGATTAGCTTTAAATGACTTAATTTTGTGTCAAAATAGCGATCCAGAACTCAGTGTAAAAGAAAATCTGTTTTCTCCATATTGAGATCTGTATGCTGCAGGAAAGCCTAGTTAACTACTTCTGTGATGATTTTTGTACTTGCGCACTTGTGATGTATTTTGTACTTAAATACAAAAACGTAAGACCACATGCAGGTTTTGGCATAGTGAATTGTGCAAAGTGCTTTCTGGGTTAATGAAGTTTCCATTTAGCTGAAGATGCTCTAAATCAGCTGATGAAATACTTGACTATCAGTTCACTACAAAAAATGTGTGGTTTGAATTCAAATAGTGACAAGACAGAATCAGACTGTGATCTAGCTGATAACTTTTAGCTGACAAGGTGTTCTTCTCACCCTCACTTCTGCTCCCAGAAGCAGCTTAATAGCTTGTACTTCCTCCTATTTGAACAATTTTAAACTTCCACGGGCTATGTATTCTTCTTTTCAATGTTTTAGTCCGTTGTCAAGAAGGGAATATTAAATGCTGAATACTAGAGTGTGTATTTCTGCAGGTCAGGGTGATTGGTTTGCATCAACTTGAGGAAATTAGTGTAGAAAATTTGAAACCAGCAAATAGCTGGCTTTAGGATCAGTGGGACGAGGGTTTACCTCAAAGGTATTGTTATTAAAAAGCAAAACAACAACAACAAAAACATAGCTCTGTGTCCAAAGAGAAGTAGTTTCATCAGTTTGATTAAATAGTTTCAGCTCACTGAAAACAAGTGAGAAGAGAAGATAGAGGTCATTAAAGGGATGAGAGGAGACAGCTCTTTACTTCAAGTTCTTATTTTCTCCAGGAAATGTTTCAGTTGTATGTGTAGCACATAATGCAACTGAAGCCCAGTGCATAACCCTAAGAAAGCTTCTAATTCTACCAAGTCAGTAGTGTTGTGAGGGTTGATGTGTTCTCTGTCAGACCTTTCACTAGACACTGTTTAATTTACAAAGCCCCCCATGCTCTTTCCCTGTAATCATGAAAGCTAACGAGAATAAACATCTTGGAGAACACAAGTAAATTTAAGGATCAGTCAGATTTTCAACTAGAAGTAGAATGCTGATACAGCAACCAGATAACTGATAAGTTAAAACATAGCACCTAGAAAGCATTTTCTATGTCCTTAATTCCAGGACTTTGGGAAAAGATCTACCAAATGCTTCCTATTGGCCAGTAGGCCAGGCATTCTTCTGCAGCTTGCATCTGTGGTGTAATATTGAGTATGCTTTGTAACTAAAATAATACTACAAAATAGATAGCTACAACTATAGCTCAGTGTGCTAATTATCGGGTTGTATGCTTTAAAGCTTTTCTCCACATTCTTTGCAGAAGGAGCATGACATCAAAGAACTGAAAGTAACCATTGTGGAGTGTACCTCGATTATAGAGGTATGGGAATAAGCATAGTTACTGTCTAATTGGGTGAAAATGTGCATATCCTGTGCTGCCTCTGCATGCCAGACTAACTCTCTAACTAGGTCTGATAAATATATTTTAGACTTTGCGGGCAGAGAAGAGTAAACTACTGGAGGACATGCGGCACATGCAGCAAGAGTTGATCGCGTGAGTACTGAGAGAGAGTCCCAGGAAAAATAGTTCATGAAAAATCAAAAAGGACTGATTCTTATTTTTATTTTCTCCATTTCCTTTTAGAAATGGTTTGAGCTTCCCATTGATGAGTAAAGTTAATGGCAGTATTCCTGAAGAGATGAATTCACTGGACTGTGAACTGGAGCTTGCTCAGTCTTCTGAGGTGTGAATCAGATCCTATTGAATCTTATCCCAGTTGTCTTGCATCAGTAAATTAAAAAAAAAAAAAAAAAAAAGCTCATTCTCTGCAGATTGTTAGATAATCCCGGAGTTAGGATTCATTAGTCCTTGCACATAAGCATAGAATGTGAGGGTTAGAGTGTTGTTTTAAGTATGTCAGAGAAAGCCCGGATAAAAGCAGAGCAAACACTTGCTGATGTGTATCTGAAAGAGCTTTGGTCACTTATTTATCTGGCAGAAGAAGAGACTGACAGGAGATGAGTCATCAAACATTTAACAGGCTAATGAAGAAAGTAAATACTGCCTACACTGGACACAAACAGTGAGTTTTGCATTGCGGGAGGACAGATGTTTCTTGAAATTTAGTGTAGAGAAGAAGAAGACTAAGCACCAAAGTAAACAGCTGAGAAGGTTGTAGTCTTCATTTAATTTATTCTTTAGAAACTGATGAGCATCTATTTGCAGGTAGCGTTCCTTTGCATCTCAATAGGAAAGATGTTCCTCACATCTGGAAGTCCTGTCCAGCTGTTTTTTTCTGAAGTCTTTTGATAGTAACTTGGAAGAGAGTGTGAGAAGCATTCTTCTGATAAGTGAGGCACAAGCTGGTGGATCTTAGTGGTGCAGCTGTGCCTGTTGGGTTGGAGTTGTAGTGTTGCCTATGTCTTCTGCAGTTAATTTCTATGAGCAGCACTTTGGTCATGCACACTGGAAGTTTAATCTCTGATTCTTGTAGTTTTTCAGTACTCTGGTGGAGAACTGCTGCACCAGCAGTCTAGTTTTATGTTGTGGTTTTGGTTTCAGCTATTCTGTGCCCACTTCCCTAAAAGCACTTCATGGAGTCCTATCCTTCCTTGCAGTGTTGTTTTCTCTTCAGATGCAAGTTATTCAGTAGTGCTGATAACGAATGCCTTATTGCAGTGCTTTTATTTTTTAATTATTTCCCTGCAAGTCTTCACTATAACTTTGCTACTTGTTTTTGTGGTTGCTGCATTTTTCAAGAGGTAGGTAGCATTTGAGGGAGAAGATCCTGTGAAGGACTGAAAATGCAGGTCCAGGAGTGAGAGGTATATTTGGTATACCTCGGATTCAAAAGTAATGTCCTGCTACCTATTGCAACTCTACACAGCAGCAGCAAGTTGTTGTGTTTACCTCTCAAGTACTGAATGAGATACAACTCCACCTAATGACCTGTAAAGAAAGTAGGAGTTCTTGCTTTTACTTCACTTGGTAAAACCTACTCTGAATAAGAGGAAAACAAGTATTGACTTCTTGCCTACTTCTGACTTGAAACTTATATTGGATCATTCAAGAGCTTGGCTTGCTTGCTTTTTTTCTTTTACTAAATCTCCAGGACATAATGTGTTTGAAAAGCTTTTGCAGGCTTCAAGTTTCAGTAGCTCTGACCTTCTGGTAAATACAATGCTAGGATACTTCAGAGAAATCTAAATGTCACTGATGCTGGTTTGTAATAAGGATGTCAAAATAAGCTAGCTGGCTCTTCTGTGTCTTCAAAGATTACCAAGACTGAATGGATGTCCCTGGATGAAACACTGGACCGTGAAGTATTATTCTTACTTCAGGGACCTGAATATGCGGGAGAAAAGTTTAAGGCTGTCATGCAAAACCTGGTCAGTGATCTATCTTATGTGAGTAAGGTTGTGGTCTGTTGTCAGTCTTTTAATTACAACCCGTTCAAACATTATTAATCAGCTCATATTCACTCTCTTTACAAAAAGTAAATGCAAGCAACTTACTTGGATGTAGAGTTGGGGCACTTCTAACAATATTATTTGGTATATACTATTCCACTGCTTATTAATTGGGTAATGATGCATTAGACTAGCAGTTGGATTTTTTTTTTTTTTTTAATCTTTATTTTCAGCAAGAAGAAGCTTCTGCAGCAGAAGAGCTTGTCAAGACTTCTTTAGAGCGGGTAGAAGATCCTGATGTGAATGTGCAGCAGGCCTGGGAGAGAAAACTTGTGGTAACGTTTTTTTAATGCTATTTTCTGTCAGACTTGCCTAAAGTTTTCTGTACGGCCCCAGTATATCTTACTGTTGCATCCTATATGTGTTATTAGAGGTATGGCAGACCATTTATGGGTCAGATATGGTATATAGGGAAAAGTATATTTTGTTCTAACTCTTAGGGAGCAAGGGGAGGGGAAAGAACAACTTTTTACTCAACTGTTGGGCTTTTCCTGACTTGTCTTGTATGACACATCTCTTTGGTAACTCTATGCTTGAAGGAAAGGGTAGATGAAGCGAGTAGGTTTGAAGTCAGATGACAGCACAGTCTAGTGTGAGCTATGAAGCTTTTCTGTCCATTGTTTGGAACTTCTGTGTTTCTAAAACACCAGTTTTCTCTTTTTGCTCTATTTGACTACAAGGTTCCTCCACCAGGAGGAGGAAGAAGGCAGGCTTTTTAACCAGATTCTCTTTTAAAAAGCAAAATGTTCAGCTATTACTGGATGTGCATCAGAAAAGGTTTCTACAGAAATATAAGACAATCATAGAATCATGGAATAGTTTGGGTTGGAAGGAACCTTAAAGCACAGTCAGTTCCTGCCATGGACAGGGCTGCCACCCATTGGCTCAGGCTGCCCAAGGCCCCAACCAGCCTGGCCTTGAGTGTCTCCAGGGACGGGGCATAATGTATACTTACTATTACTCTCATTTTCTCTTAAGACTTGAGGGTATAGAATCAAAGTAACTGTGGCAAGAACTTCTCCCTTTGTTAGCAACAGTCTGCAGATACTGCTCAACCCTCTTGCTCTTGTTCTCTCCCTGACTTCTCCCCTGGTTTTCCACATAACAGTGGTTTCTCAGATGGCCATCATACTGGATGTAGGTTTTTTTCCTCTAATCTGTTAAGAACTCTTCTACATGCTCATCCATTGTACTGTGTATTAATGCTATATATAATCTTTTTATTTCTTAAGTAGATGCAAAACCTCTATTTAGCCTACTTCGGTAATAACAGGTAACACCACAAAACATGCTGCTTTAAGCTGTTAGCTTTTAAGCAGAAAGATACTCCTTTTTCTTTCCTCCAGTGTTGCAAAATATTATAGCTATCCCCTCCATCCTTTCTTGGGCAGGAGGAAACAATTGTTAGAGTCACCCAGCCTTCCTGCACTGCTGTAGGATTTTGGTCTTGAAAAACTTCCTCCTGCAATATTTCTCAGCTGAAAGATGCATGTTGATTTACCTTTCATGACACAGTTGTATTCCCATTAAGCATGTAGAGCTGAGAACTTTTGTTTTAAATGTTGATCTGTTCTGGCTCACCGAGTTTTATACAATTAGAAACTAGAGTAGCAGAGGTTCAAGAAATAGCAGGATGCTTTAAAAATAGGTCTCCCATCCTCAGGGTTCTGGAAGCATGGAATGACTTCATGTCAAGCATATTGTCTTCACTTAGAATGCAGTGGATGTGTGTGAAATATGGTACAGGGAGCTGAACAATAGAAGATGCAAGGAAAAAAGCACTCTTTTTAGTCTTACAGGCAGCTTTTGTGGAAAGTTGGTGAGGTTTTTGGAAACTGGGACCAGCCACTGTCACTTTAAGCTTAAACACTTTTTTTTTACCCCCTATCTTCTGTAAAATACATTATGTGTATGCTTTGCTGGAATGCTTTAAATTGTTACAAACAAGTAAATTTCAAATATATCTGCGTTTGTATGTGTGTTTAAGCATATATACATGATGACAGTAAACAGTTTTTGCCTCATTCCTGCTGGAAGATAGGGCATGTGTACAGCATAACAGTCTTGATATAAGTCTCTGCCACTTATGTGTCAAGCTGTGGTATTTCTAACAGCAAGTGCTGCCTGCTTTGGCTGAGGAACTTATCTTCAGGATGTGGGCATTTGCTCGTGGCCATGTCCCATGTCACTCCAGTAAACTGATCTAATGAAAATGCTCAGGCTTTTTTAGTTCTGCAGTGTGGTACGTTATGCGCTGCTTTTCTTTTGTTTGAAGCTTGTGAACAATGTTAAACTCTAATGTGGCCCACATCTGTGGGATCAATGTTTGTTCCCTTTGAACCAGTGTAAGCAAATATGGCTTCCATGTTAAGCATTCTTTAAAGTCAGAGGCCTCCATTTTTTTGCGGTAGCGGATGAACAATGTCAGAGAAAGAGGACTGAGTTCTTCTTGATATTTTATCCTGCATCACCTAATTCAGGGTTCTAGTTTACCCTGTGTATCTGCTCTTCCTCTAAACACGTGGCAATTCAATCTCAAAATTCCACAGGTTCTCAAGCAGGAGTTAGGAGAGAAAAAACACCTTTGGATCCAAAAACTCAATCTCTTGGAAAAACACAAAGAATCTCTAGATAAGGATTTTATTCGAATGGCAAGCAACCTGAGGAGAACCAAAACAGAGCAACTTCACTTAAGGAAAGAGCTCTCTGCCAGGTACCCCTTAAAAAATAATGTATTTCATTTGTATTAAGTGTATTAAAGTTTACTGAATTCTGAAAGCATTTTTATTTTCCCCCATGGGTTTTTGGAGAATGGATCTGGTTTTAGTATAACATTACAGCATGTAAGAGTTCAGGTTTGTGTATGAAGTAATTTACGATCTTGAATTCTTACTTGAAAGTATGAGGGAAGACCACAAGCTGAGAAGTTAGAAGGGGATAAGTGGGGGAGAGCACTGCCTACCTTGCAGGTGCAACCATTAAATAAACTGCTGATTGCATGTGAAGCAAGACCTGTGAAATACATATCTATGGCTGTTACTGTTTTTGGTATAACTGAAGCTGTACTCCTGAGAAAACAAGACAGTGAGGTACCTCACTAAATATGAAAATATAGCTTTAAATCTGAGGTTTTTTAGCCTGTAATTCCTGCTGAGAGATTTAATATAACAAATACGACAGCAAGTGATAATAAACCTGAAATCTTTCTTTCTTCCCTCTCACCTCTTCTCAGACGCTTAAGAAGTGAGCTAGCCAAGTTGGGATTTTTCTTTCTAATTTTCTTTCCAGAAAAATTGATCTCAGTTCTTTGTCCTAAACTTATTTATAGTGTCAGTCTTCCACCATCCTATGCTAAACTGTAAATTTTTACATGCTTGCCATTTCTTAGGTTCAGGATGCAAGCAGCTTACTAGCGAGGCTTTGCATTCCTGTGAGCTAATGCAGAGCAGTCACACTGCGCTCTCACTTCACTCAGATGCAACTCACATTGTTAATGTAGACCTCCCACCTGCTCTTCCTTCACTGAAGAAGGAGCTGGCAAAAAATACCAATTTCTTAAAAAATACTGCTTTCATAGAGCTGCCTCTACATCGCCATTCTTTGTGGTGGCTGCAACAAGAAAAAGAAATAATTGTATAAACGAGACAAAAAATAAGCAAGTAAAATGTTTGTGCAGAGTACAAGAGGCTTTTTGAAAGTGGTCAACTTTAGCACCTGTTCTGTGGTACGGAATCTGCTCACTGCCAAGTGAAATACCTTCTGGAGTACTGGGAGATCAACCAGAGGAAGCTATTACCTGCAGGCACAGCTCCAGGGTGTTTTTGCTAAAACAATTGACTCAATATTGATAATTTTATGAACTTAGACCAAGCTTTCACAATTCGATCAAATAAGGTTTTTAATTTTGAGATGTCTCTGAATAGTCTATAAGCTTTCACTGTGACGCCCAGTTGGCAGAGGCTGGCACAGCTCTTTTTCTGCTTAGTTAGAAACCAGGGAAAAATCTTACTTCTCTTCCTACTTCCAGAGCTACTATAGGGGAGGGGGGGGGAAAAAAAAAAAAAAAAAAAACCAACAAGAAAAAAAAAAAACTGTTTGCCTACTAGGTTAAATTGTTCTCCCTAAGCTGAAAGCCTCTGTTGCTCAGTCCTAGAGATGTAATGGCTGAATATGGTTCTTAATGCGTGTCTCAATGACTAGCATGTGTCATCTCCCAGGCATGCCTGCTCTAAAATGTCAGTAACGGATTGCGGTTTGTGCTCTCGCACCCTGCAGGCAACGTGAGATAGAAACTGTCAAACAGTTGCAAGAAGAAGCTGCTGGCCGGGCAGAAGCTCTTGGTTTGGAGCTGCAAAAAGCTACAAAGCAGCTTGAGGATGCCAACAAACAGGTAAGGGACAGACTAGTTTCCTCTTTAACGAAAAGATGCAGGCAGATGCAAAACACTGCATACAGTGCATTGCTGCTCTTGGGAAAGGAAGTCCTGCGTTCAGAATGGAGAGCCTTATTGCGAAAGTGGAACCAGCGAAGGAAGTAAAATGTGAGGGGGTGGTGACAACAGTTTGCTGATGAAAGAGGCAGCATCGCATATTTGTGGTGGCTTTAAAAAAAAAAAAAAAAAAAAGCCAAAAATAGCTTCCATACACAGTCCACCCCAACTGTAAAAATGCAGAAGTTCAGAGAGAGCTTTATCACTTCCTGAGAGAAAACAGATGCAGTTCGGTTTTATCTACATGAACTATAGAGGCTCCTTGTATTAGGCAGGCTGTTTTTCTTATTTTCCCTTTTTTTTTTTTTTTTTTTTTTTTTTTTTTTTTTTTTTTTAAAATATTGTTTTGTGCTTAGAGAAAGGACCAAGCTGAAGCCTTTCGCTCTGCCTGTGAGGAAGCTGCATCCCTGAAGTGCAAGTTAAAGGAAGCCATTTCTGAGCAGCAAAAGCTCAAGGATGTGAATGCAGCTCTAACAAGCACTTGCCAGTTGCTTCAGGAAAAGATGGAAGAGCAGAAAAGTGAGTAACTATTGGCAGTGTGACAGCATTCATCTTTCCGTGGGCAAATACTTTATGGATAAGTTATAGCAAAAGGGAATAATACTGACCTGCAGGTCACCTGTGGTAAAATGCTCTGTGGAAGTGAGTTGGGTGGGATTCCCATGAGTGTGGCTGGGCTGGACTGGAGCTGTGGACTCCTAACACTACCTATGAGGAAGGTTTAGTAATTCCATGGGAGCCTCACCTTACTGAAGGTGCTGTTCATATACCTACATAGCCTTAACAGTCATCTCTGTGTCTTAAGCTTCCGGTGTCAAGGAGACTTGGGTTTTATGCTCTGTGTTCTGCTTGATGTTTAGATTTGCTCTGTGTACACAAATAACTGTGTGGTATCTTTGTTAAAAAGCGATCATGTCACTTCATTGTACATGTGCAACTTCTGCTATGGAACTATGAAAATTTAATTCAACATCTTGCTTGCTAATGTCCCCACTTTACAGAGTTGGTTGAATAAGTTGTTGGTTTAATTCCAGTGTACATGGCTTTTCCTGTCCAAATACACAAGTAGCTTTTGCTGCCAGGTAAAGCTAACTTATGCCCACTAAATATCTGGCCTCAGGCATGCATTTCAAAGTGCAGTGTACAGTGTGATTTGTGTTGGCAATAAGCTCAAGGCACGTGAGTGTGAAATTACAGTTTTTCTTGTAGAAAAATTATGCTGTGCTCTATGCCTTAGCCTTAAGGTACAGCTCTTACACACCCCTAGCTGTGCTGACTTATGGACAATGCCAAAGCATCAGTCACATGTGCATGCTTTCATGTTTGCTGCTTTCTTCAAGCCATATGGTGTTTCGTAACCAAAGGGCATAATAGTGGAAATAGAACTGAAAGATGGCACTAAATAGATGAAGTGTTTCTGCAAGTCAAGCTAGCATGAATCAAGAGTGAGAACTCCAGATACTACAAAGGAGGCTGATGCCACTGATCTAAAATAAATAAACAAGACCTGAAGTTTCCTGCCTTGAAAATGGCCAAGACTTAGGCTATAAATGACTCCAGGTAGTTTATAGGGGTCTTTCTAAGATAAACAGAAATAAATAGGTAGTTCTGTTGGAAAGTTGGAATTTGTTGTAAAGAACAGGGCAAACAGGGTTGGGGTCAGGACAAGGACAGTGCTTTATATTGGCTCCTGCAAAAAGCTTGGTGGGCTACTGCCTCTTCTGACAAAAGGCCTGGATTGCTTGCTTGTTTGTTTTTTTTTTTTTTTTTTTTTTTTTTTTTCCTCCCTGACTCTCACTCCATTTCCCCACTTCCTCATCCTACGTGATAAGGTAACAGATCAGAAAACCTGATAGATGAGGAAGATTGCTACTAAACCCATGTCAGCCTGGCACAACTTGTGTGTTTCAAATGTGGAGTGATGACTTGAAGCTAGCTGCTAATGCCATCATTCAGTGAAAAAGCTGAATGACCTGCCTTCAGTTTTTACTTGGGCACTGAGATGACACTGCTTATAAAAATCTTTCTTCCTTCTCCTTACTTGCGCAGTATTAGATTTAGTTTTTATATCCCAAGAGTCTTGTATCAAAGTAAAAACCACCAGGGGCAGGCCCCAGCGTAACCAAACTTGAACAAAGAATGTTTTTAAGTATGAAGTGAAGCCTATCCCTGGAAGTGTTCAAAGCTGGTTTGGATAGGGCTGTGGGCAACCTTATTTCATGCAACCTTATCCCAGCAATGGTGGAAGTGCAGAACTCTATGGGCTTTAAGGTCCTTTCCAACCCAAGCCATTCTGTGTAAACTCTTTGTACAAAGCCTTCTCTTCCAAAAATCTGTAATAATCATTCGTTTCCATAGGGAACTGTAACACTGACAGTGTGGGGAAGAATCCCCCCTTCATAGAAGAACAAAGGAGGCATAATCGCAAGTTAAAAGGTTCCCAATTTTGTCTGCCTGATGGAACTTTTGAAACAAAGTATGCTTTTAAAACTATTTCCTGTGAAAACTATTGTAAGTATAACAACACCAAAGCAAAACGTGATAAGTTTGTGACAGGCAGCTTTGAGTTTACAGGCACTTTAATACTGGACTGCTCCTTATCAAATTGTGAGGGGCACTCTAAAACTGACAAATGTCTCTTCATAGCCACTGTTATTGCGCTGAGAGGGGAGCTGCTTACAGAGCGACTCTGTGAAAGGCTGTATCAGGTATGAAGCTTGTCTGGCTGGGGAAGAAAAGGTAGGCTTGCACAAGAGGTGCTTTGGTGAAAGGGCATCTATAGCTGAGCTATGCTGCCAAATCACTTGCAGTTCCATTACTTTTTTGGCTGTGGAATCCAAATGAGATCTATTTGCCAAGCTGCATGACGTTCTTCTCTCACAGTAAAGATGGACTAGAACTCACTGGTGTGCTGTTGGTCTCAATGTAAGCAGTTCTACATGATGATATTGAATGTAGATTCAGGGAGCTTTCCCTGATGCATGATGTGATTTATTACTTTTTTTTCCCCAACTGTCCCCTTTCCCAGTCATATCCTTCTTCTGCAGAGAGTCTCCTTAAAAAATGCTTCCAGCATAAAGGGATTAGGATAAAAGATATAAAACGATTTTTACCTCATGCTCCTCTGTGGAGATATGTTGGAAATTATATAACTCTAGAATAATTTGCTTTGAATAAAAATACTTTCTTCATCTTTAGGAGGAGGTGGAGGGGGAGACGTAGTGGGAAGACTTTCTCAACTGGCTCTAGTAAAAAAATGTTATAGCTTATGGTCTGAGCAGTCTGAATTTAAAAGAGAATAGGAAGGTATTTATAAAGACAAACATAAGATCCTAAAATGTATCTTAGACTGTAACGAGAGCATCAGAGGAGCAGAATCAAAACTGTGGAGCAGCTGCATGTGAAATAAAAGCAAAAAATAAAAACAAATTCTATTTGTGCATAGAAGTCTGCAGAATTAAAGACTGAAGACAGCAAGGGGAAACAATTGTGTGTTTTTCCTAATAGTTGAAAATAATTAAATTAGATAAAACTCCTTTTTTTTTTTTTTTTTTTTTCTCTCTACTGTTTCTCCACTGCAACAGCTCTGTGTAGATGAAGAATCTATTTACAGTCTGCTACCTACATCAGTGGAACCAGTGAGAGGGAAGGTAAGTGGTTCTGACCATTGCCAAGGCTGCTAAAACATGATGCTTGTTTTAGTAGTATTTTCCTTCATTACTTAGGGGGAAAAAGTCTCTCCTCATGAGAAACTTTGCCAAGTCAATTAAGTTACTTGATTGTATGTTTTATATATACATACTTGTTTGTATGTTTATGTATATGTGCACATACACAAAAGTATATTCAAATATATATTTCAAAGTTTACTATTGCTTCTGAACAGTGCTGTTACAAAGTACAGGCACTTGGTAAGGTGCCTTTTGAGAAGGATCAGAGACTGAAGATGGAGCTGCATTTCTCAATTTGTCTTCTATTAATCACTTTATACAACATTTGATAAAATGCTGTGTTAATATTTCAGATGTTTCTTTTAGCCATCTGGAGATAATCCCTCTTCAGCACTATATGACAAATAAATGGTGTGTGTCTGTAGGGTATGTGGGCAGTGCCTTCTCTCCATGCAACAGGGCTTAAGCTGGAGCTGTCCAGCTACCCCAGCTGAAGGAAACTTGTTCTGCTTAGTAGGTGCCAGGCATTGGGCAAGTGCTCCCTGTCTTGGTCTGCCTCGTTGGTCTTACTCTGGCTTTACTGGAAACAGAGAAGGGGGAAAGAATGGGGTGGCTTGGGTTTGGTTTCTTTCCTCTCCTGTCCTTCACACCCTGCATTTATACCTTCCATCCTTTTTTCATGTTATCTACTCCCAAACGTAGCTGAAACCAATATTACCTGCTACAATTGTGAAGTTGGAACTTCAATTATTCTACCTCTTTTTATCAGTTCTGCCCATGAAGGATTTAAGTTTTTTTTTTCTAGAAAAAGTGTGGGTGGAGGGAAATGGCATAACTTAGTATTATATAATGCAAAAACAATTCTGCATGTGTGTGGCGCTGATGGCACCAGTACATTTATCATGGTTGAACTTAAGTACTTTTTTTTAGGGCAGCAGAGCTGCTAATAGAAAAACACTGTGGAGTGAGAGACCTACCCTGTGCACTGACTTTCCCAGGACCTTGCCCTCTGATACTTCATACTGGAGTCTTACTCCTCTGCTAGGTAAGACCTAGTGATGTCTGCCAATTTTCTGCCTCTTCCTGAAGTACAGAGGAGTTAATAAGTTGTATAGAGCAGTCTTGCTGCAGCCAAATGTGCTTCTAGATTGTGGAAAGCCTGCTGTTGGCTTTAGCCTATTTTGCATATGATCTGAGGTTGAACCATGCTTTTAATGCTTTCAAATAAAGGTCTCAAAAGGTGGCTGTCTGTTAGTCTACCAATGGTCCTCAAAAGTATAGGGAGCATATTGAACACACACTCAAGTATACTCTTGGCAAGGTACTTGAATTGATGGGACTTATGTTCTTCCTATTCATCCTGTTGAACACGCTTAAGGCAGTGAGTGGCATCCTGCTACTGAGATGGGGACAATCCTGATTTAAAAACTCAGAGGGGTAGCATAGTTTTTGAGAATCAAATAGTAGCATTTCTGACTTCTTTCTTTATATGTGGTTTGTGCTTTCCTGCATCTCTCAAGCCTTACTCCACTGCACAGCAGAGTGCACTTGGAACAGTATTTCCTCCATTAATAAAGCTGGTAGAACAAGGTGACTGTTCTAGTACAAGCTGTGAAATACCCAAATGTAATCTAGCCCCATACTGGGGGAAATAGAGGATAAACTTGTTTGATTGTATGTGCTTTCTAAAATGCACTAACGCAGTGTAGCTGCAACTTGCTGTATTATTGTGATCCTGCCATAAAGAAGGCAGGTTTGTGTGTCTTGCATCAGTCAAATATTGTTTTAAGAAGTCCTCAGTCAAAGATCTATTTTTCCACTGCCCTTTACCACAAAACAACACTTCACTAGACCAATACTTTGCCATACAGAAGTTTCTGTGACCTGACTGATGGACAAATCCCTTTCCTTGGGTGCTACAGGGAAGTAAACACCCTGTACATACTTCCATGTACAAAAATAGGCAAAGCCCGGGTAATCCAACCCTTCATACAAGACAAAAACTTTCTTAATCTTTATTAGATTGGTCTGTTTCTTTATTATCTCAGACCTAAGAAATGAAAATTGATGTGACTGTGACAACTTTGCTTGTGGCTGTGCCTCTTCATGCTGCTTTCACTTTCTACAGATGCTCTAAACCTGGAAACCTCCTGCCCAATTAACTTTCCTGTGCACAGCTGGAATCCCCCTTGCAGATGGAGATCTGTCACTAGCCTCTTTGAAAGCTGTGGTCTGTGGCATGCATCCATTTCAGATGTGACATCAGTAGGGTACAAGTAAGATGGCAGGATAACCTCTTTGGGGTAAAGGGTGGAAGACTGCTTGGGATACAGCAGGTCCTGGAAGAAGCTCAGCACGCTAGGTTCAAAAGATGAGCATCTCTTAATATATTGGGCACTCAATGGCCAGCTAATGGTGTTTTGGGGGGAACGTTTTGCTCCTCTTTTCAAGAGTATTATTAAAACTTTACTGAACCACTGGTATGGCCATCAGGCAGATATGGTGGCAGTGAACAGCATTTCATGCTGAGGCAGAAGGTAGGTGTTCTTGTGTCTATTTCAGTATTTAACTCATGATGACACTTGCATTTTGGAGCCAAATTCTTATCCATTTTAAGGAGAACTTTTTTTTGGCAGAATTTAGTGCAAGATTCTAAAATCTTGCCTATCAAACTGTCTCCTTAGATCTCTTAAACAGATTGAACTATTTAAGACTCTGTAAGCAAGCTAACTAATGTCAGTGAATATTTAAAAAGCAAGCTAAGGATGTTCCTGGAGATGTAGAAGCAGGCAGTCTGCAGCTTCTGAGGAAACTCAGCAGCTTTTGAAGCTTTTGCCATAGGTTTTCTCTAGAGCAGTGCAGTGTGGAGGAGGTTGGGAAGGACAGGTGGTGGTTCTTGCTGTTTGGGGGAGGAGGGATTGATGTTTGTCATGAATTTCTCTTGGAGACCAGCTGTCTGACTGTACAGATAGCAGTGACTTTGGTTGTTATGTGCTTAAGGCAATGTATCTCACTGTTGTTCAGGCAATATGCAAATAAAATGTGTATTGCCAGGTGGAAAATATACTCTGCTGGTGGCTATACTGATTCAGACCTTCCTGTTTCCATTACAATGATGGACTCTTCACTTACTGAGGTGAGTGCTGTCTCTGATACCCCAAATGTAGTTCTGAATGGGTTCGTGCACTTTGTGCCTTACAAACAGGCAGATGAAGATTTATCAGCACTGCAATGGAGCTGGCACTAGCCAGCAGGGTGCAGAGATGTTTTTTTCTGGGATATTTCCTTCTGCTTGGGCTCTATCCTGGAATACTGTTACTGACCTAAAAGTATTGATGTTCATGTGCCACTGGGTTATGGTTTTAGCTGGGATATGACTTTTAAATGGTTTATAGGCTTCAGCCAGTGCTCTTTGAACAGAAATGCTCTGTTTTGCCGGGGAAGTCTCAGTAACCTCACCACACCTGTAAGTGATGACAGGATTCTTTAGTTGTGAATGCTGCCTTTCTCTGCACTTTCTCCTATGTCTGTAACAGCTCAAAAATGGTGTATTTGCTGTATGTAAGACCTTCCTTCAGTCATGTGCTCGGATATGCTTTCCCTGCTGTAGTGAATTCTGCATCTATCAAACTGCTTCCTCCTACTGTTTGAACTGTCAGCCAGCTTTCTCATGGTGACAGCCACATGAACCATGTCTCAGCACTGTGCTCAGTGCTGCAGCACTCACTGCTGAAATCCAGACCTCAGCCCTGCTACACAGCATGGCTTTCTAATTAGCTTTACAAGCTATAGCATGGGCAGCAGTAAAAATTGGTCGGTGGTTTCTGTGAACCTGGAAACAAGTTGTGCAGCACCAGTGAGTATGCAGCCTCAGAGCTGCCCTGGTCTCAGTGCAGTGCAAAGTGAGGCAGAAAGTGCAATGAAGGTAGAAAGTGGGAGATAGATACTGCCTGTGGTCTCAGCACACTGCTCAGCTGGGAAAGAGAAGGTGGGGAATTCCATCCCTCGTGCTGCTGCTGCTTATGTTGTCTTAGAGGGGCAATTGCAGTGATTTTAATCCTCCTGGGAAGCGGCAGCTTTGCAAAGTTGTTCAAAATGTCTGTCCTTCATTGTTCTGGAGTTTTCTGTAATTCCAACTGGACTTGCAAGTGGCATTTTCCTTTTCCTAAAGGAAAACAAGGAAAAAAAGGAAAAATGTAAGTATTAAAGCTTGCCCTAAGGAGGAGGTAAACAGACTGTGTCCAGTACCTGTTCTGAAACCTGTGATGTGTGGAGACATTTGAATACCCCAGATTAATAGGAAAGGTATCTCTAGTTCTTTTTATTTTGCACTGTGGTTGCAGATGTGCTTGACCAGGCTGAGACCTTCTGCATGTAAGTAACTCCAGGGCTTTGTCAATGCTGTCATTGTAGGAGATAGATCAGGGGATACTAAATAAAGGAGTGCTTGTGAAGCTAGATCAGAATTGGGCATTTCATACTTGTTTTGATGGTATGAAAGTAAAATGTATAAAGTGTTTTAGTTGTGGTTGTTTTAAGTGTAGACTTTGCAATCCCAATACAAGCAGCCAGTATGAGGTCTTCAAAAATGGAGTTGAGGATTTTCCTTAATTGCAAAACAGGAAACTACTGAGGTTACCCAGAGAGGTCATGCAGGATGCTGTGTTGTGCTAGTCAGCTCCAGATGCCATCTGCTTTGTGTTGGCAGTGCATGTTTGTGCTTCAGGAATCCTTCAGAATTCTCTTGCTTCATTCCAGTGCACCATTCATCTCTTTTCTTCTCCTCAACTACTCCTTTAGTCCTACTGGCCTGAACAAGACTAACACAATGCTGAACTTCCTTAAGCTTAATAGAGAATTCAAATAGGAATAAAAATAGCCTGCGTTTGCATTAGAGGAAACATCGGCTGGCTGAGGCACAGACTCTGCGAGGGCAGTCAAGCTCTACTGGAGGGGAAAGAAGGATATTTCCCATTCAGTGTCTCTCTTTGCATATTGAAAGGCTAAAGATGTTCTTCTTCTCAGCTGTGACGCAATAAGACTTGGGACCAGAACCACACTGCAGTGGCTAAAGGCACATGAGCAAAACTAGTTGTTTTTTTTTTTTTGTCTGTGCAGTCAAGTTGTTAAAAGTAATGCACTTATCTACGTAAATGAGTTGAATATTTATAGCTGAATGGAGTTCTGTGCACTTATGACCTTGAAAAATGGGTGCACCCTTAAGCATAGAATTGGGATAGCAAAGTGGTATAGTAATACATGCTTTGGTCATGTGAAAATGTGTTAGAAGCTAAATGTGTTGTCAGGAACAAAATTATCTCACTAAATTTCTGCTGAGAGTTATCACTCCGAACAGTAGTATCACAGTAAGCTGTATGATATGAGTAGAGGTGGCTATAGACTTTGTGCTCATGTACCATCTGGTTTTCTGCTGCTGAGGTAATTCAGGTACAGCTGGAGTAATTAAGATTTTGAGATGACACGATCAGAGGGCTGGAGCATATCTGTTATGAAGAAAGGCTGAGGAAGCTGGGCTTGTTCAGCCTGGAGAAAAGAATGCTCCAAAAAGACCTTATTGTGGCCTTCTGGTATTTAAAGGAAGCTTATGAACAGGAAACTGACTCTGGTTTGGTAGTGATAGGACAAGGGGGAATGGCTTTGAACTAAAAGAGGGGAAATTTAGGTTAGATGTCAGGAGGAAATTCTTTACTCAGAGGGCAGTGAGGCGCTGGCACAGCTGCCCAGAGAAGGTGCAGGTGCCCCATCCTTGGAGGTGCTCAAGGCCAGGTTGGATGTGGCCCTGGGCAGCTGGGCTGGTGAGGGGGCAGCCCTGTCCATGGCAGGGGTTCGGCTGGGTGGGCTTTAAGGTCCCTTCCACACAAGACATTTGATGGCATAAAAAATTTTCTACTTGCAAGGCAACCTGATACTAACTCTTCTCTCTTCCTGTTAAGATGGACTGTGCAGAGCCGTCAGTACCACTTGGTCTGATCCCATCCAGGTCAGGTTTTGTGTGAAGCTTTAAAAGTATTAAGATTGTATAATATGGATGAGCATCTGAAAAGTAACTTTGTTTTGACAGTGATGGCTTAACTTCTCCCCAAGAAGTTCTTACATCCTCTTCAGAAAGCACTGCGCCGGTAACAGGTAGGGCCCTTAAACCAGAGTGCAGGTGTGTAAATGTCTTGTGCTGAAACTCTCAAAATAGATATGGTGAAGTCTCTGCGTTCACTGACTGATAAGTGCTCCGTCTTCCGTGGCCTGATACCTAGGCAGCCTTGTGATGGAGGAAAAGCCACCCAAGAACTCATGCGCAGAGGAGGAAGTTGTGCCAACTTCTCTGACAATGGAGAGAAACAACGATCAGGATGCAGCTGGTTCTGTGTCAGGTACAGTAACTGCTGCAGCCACACTGGTGCTCGTGCAGTGAGGAAACAGTTTGCTTTCAGAATGCCTTTAAAATGAAGAAGCTGAGTAAGAAACTAACTTCAACTTCTGAATTTCTGCTGTTGCAAACACTCACACCTGCAAGTGCTCTCAAAGATAAGTAGGAGTAAGGCTGTGCCCAGGAGGGTGCCTTATTGTTGTATGTGAGCACGAAATAACTTGGTGAAATCAGCTGGTGTAACACTGTGTGGGTGCTAAACCCCAGGGCATTCAGGGAGGAAAAAATCTTTTCATTGTTTCATGAGGTTTGGTAACTGTACTAAATGGCATTTTCCTTTGAAGTTGATGTTTAGAGTGTAAAAGGATGGGGTGGGCCTGGAGGAGAGATGAGATGGAGACCTTTGTGTATGGTCCTGTTTTTCCCTATAGTAACATGTATCCATAATTATGACTTTTACCAGATTTGCTGGGGCTTCTCTTAAAAACTAAAAGCAAAACAAAACTAGAGTGTGTGCGTGGCTGATCTGAATAAGCACCACAGAACTCGTGGTTGTTTGTAACTATCTTTAACCTTTACCCAAATATAGGGCTCTTTTCTTGTCATCTTGTTTCTTGTTTTGTTTTGTTTCTTGGGAGCTATCTTCCTGAAATCTAATTCAGTCTCCTTTCTTAATATATTTTCTTTCTACTAATTTGCCTTTGCAGTTAATTTTCATAGTTGATGAAAGTACCTTTAGCAAGGAGGAAACAGACATGCAAAGCAGATCAGGAAGAGTCCAAATAGCTTTAAAGTCTGAGATCCTGCTGCTAGCTTTACATCTCCCAGCAGAAAGCATTTCTAGCATTAGGATGGGAGTGTTGTTGAATCTGCATTTGTGATCTTTAATACTACTACACAACGTCTTCTAAAGGTGCTTGGGAGCCAGGTTGGATACTTAGGGCTGTGGAAAAAATAGCAGGGGCAAAGGGAGCACTGAGCAGGGGATGTTGGTTATGTGAAGGATGAAGAGAGAGAGCACTTCAGACCTGAAACTTTTCTTTTCTTGTGCTATTTCTTTCTGTGCATCTGTGTATGTGGGTGTGTGTGACTATATAAACAGCAAAAAAAAAAAAAAAAAAAAATTCTGGATGTTCTAAGAGCTATAAATAGCTGCCAGAGTTACTTGCACACAAGAAATCAGTTTAACTCTCCAAGACTTCCTTCAGTTTCTTAAATATTTTCCCTTTAATAGCTGTCTTTTTGGAGGTTATTTTTTGACTGCTTTAAATGCTTTCTACACTATGGCACTTGAAAGAATCCGAATTGGCATCATCAGTTCCTGAACTGAGCAATTTGTTGCCACCAGCCTTTTGGCAAGGAGAGCTCTTCTGTTGGCTCTGCCAGCACCCTACTGGTTGGTGGTTTTTCTGAGTAGGAAGGGCAGCCCAGGTGTCAGGCGTTGGAAGCTTATAAGCTCCTGATATACCACAACTCTGTGCATTTCTTGACCTGGTTATGCTCGAGATGCTCTGTAATGGTAGCTGAATTAAGTTCTGTATCTGATGTGTTGTCTGATGTTTCATAGCATGAAGTTGGAGAATTGCAAACGCTCGCTGCTTCTTCTCTAGCTTGTGCATGGGAATTTATCTCCTGTATTCCTGTGCTAATTGAAGTTGAAATAAAAACTCATTATAAACTCTCTCTCTAAATAACAAAGAAAACAGCTGGGCGGGGGGGGGAAGGACAGAAAAACCAAGAGACTATTACTTGAACTTCTGTGACTTCACCTGGAGCAACTCTGGTCAGAAGTAAGTCTTGCTCATAAACATGTAGTGCATGTTACTACACATTTTTTTTGAGGTCTGTTGGTCAGTGGCTGGTACTCTGGGTGTTGGTGTGTTGGAGGCTTGTTTTGATTGTATTACATTTCTTTTCTGGAACGTTTTTTTTTCCAGAACCTGACCTCATCAAGAAGGAGTCCACCTCCATGATGGAAGAACACAAAGCAGATCCCATGAAGAAAGACCTGGTGAGAGTCCTGGTGATGTGGAAATGTTGAATTGTTTGGCTGAGTGGTAGCGATGCAAAGCAGCAGAGGATGGGCCCTTTCAGGGCTTCTACAGCTTTTGCCTTGGTCTGTGTTTTTTTTTTTTTTTTTTTTAGGAGATGGAAAATGAAGCTACTAAAGAACAGATTGAGGTAACACCAGCCGTGGTTCCCAGCAGGAAAGGTAAGAGATTTGTTGAGTTCATTTGCTTAACTTACCAGGTGTGTCCCTTGGTCATCTGTGCCAAGAGCTGTGTGAGTGGGTGTAAAAAAAAACTGCCTGGGCTGTGCCAGTAGTTGTATGAGGCTTCTGTTTTTAGGGATGGATGTTGCAGTTGAACACCAGAATTGGGTTAGCAGTAGAGAAATGAAAGATGTTAGCATACAAAAACTTGCTTCTCTGATTTCTGCAGATACTGATCTAACCAGCTCCAGCTTCCTCTAGGCAGGAGGAAGAACTTAAGAGCTGCAGAGGAGCTGGGGTGTCTGAAACTGACATACCTCCTCCTGAGATTTGTAAAGCAGCATCCTTTATGCTAACTAAAATTTAGGGTACTGTGTTCTAGATTAACTGGAAAATGCTTCTGCTGAACTGTGCTTAGTGATCCCCACTCTGTCACCTCACCTTTTGCCTTTGGAGGAGAACAGCAGCGAGTGATGGTGTAACATTCTGAACCTAAGGGTTGAAAGTTTAATCCAAGGTTTATATTAAGCTTTCCCATGCACGCAAGATGTGAGTTGAAATCACTTGAACTAACTTCTGTGGTTCCATGCAAGTGTCAGTGCTTTGTTGTTGCTGTTCTACTGAGGTACACAAGAAAAAAAAGAGTTTAACACAGGAATTACAGCCGTGGCTTCTGCTGGAGCTCCAAAGACTGACACAAACCATTTTGGTGGGCTGTTGGTTTTTGGTTTTGTTTCGTTTTGTTTTTTCATTTTGGTTGAGAACGCTTTTATTTTTTTCTTCTCAGGGAGTTCACCCACTACAGGTGGCCTTAAAGGAGATAAAGCGAAGCAAAATGAGCCGTAAGTGTTCTGATTTTCAGTGATACCTGCATGTCGGAATTCAGAGTAGCAGTTTGTTACATGATTGCTTCTTCTTATCTCACAGTGACTCTCCGAGTGAGAAGGAGGTGGAGGTAAGTCTCTACTGCCTGTATCCTTACATATTGTGGACAACAGAAGGGCCTCGTACATAAGCCATTAATTGTGGATTGCTATCTTTTCCCATATAAAAGAATGGTGCTGAGTAACTTAAACCCAGTCTACTTTTGAAAATTGGCTTTTGAAGTGTTGTTCCCAAGTATGTTGACATAAACAATGTTTCTGTATGTCACAAATATGGAAGGGCTGCGATGTGAAAAGGTGGAAATCTGTAAGACTGACTAAAACACTGTTGCAACTGAAACACTCATTTGCAAGGGTGAAGGAGAGCAGAGCTGTGACCTCCTCCTGGCAGAGTGTATTGGTTTAGCCCATTTTTCAAAGGACAGATGGCACGCTGCATGCTGCCAGAGTCTCATCTGTCCTGGCTACGGATTATTTTCTCCATCACTATAGATGGAAGGACTGGCTTTGGGGAAGCAAGCCATGTTTGTTTTATCTTCTGTATTTCTTCTGTAACTTCATTATGGAGTATATTCCAAAATGTCATTTCAGCATTCATATCTACTTAAAAAAAAAAAAAAAAACACAACTCTGCACTGCTTGGATTGTTCTGAAATCATTTTGTTTCCACAATAGGCAGAATTTCTAAGGCTGTCTTTAGGTTTTAAGTGTGACTTGTTCACTTTGGACAAGAGGGTGAGGCTTGAAGAAAGATCCCGAGAGTTGGCTGAAGAGAACTTGAAAAAGGAGATTACAAATGCTTTGAAGATGTTGGAGGTGAGTGTGAGTGAGGTGCACAGGAGCAGTGGTTATTAGTGTCTTCCAGTATGGCGCTCTTTCTCCAGAATTTGTAGTACATCATAAACTAATCTGAACAAAAGTGATGGATTTAAAATAGGAGGAACTTAGTATTGGAGGGTTAACCTGCATCTGAGTGCTCAGACAGTAGGGAATTTCTCTATTGCACAGGTGTCCAGAAAGAACCCTGTACTTGATTGATTTTATGCTAGTTAAGCTGAAGTCTCTGTCCACTGGAGCTTGCTATCAGGGTACACTGAGTGAGGCTGTTGAGTGCCAGTGTGGTGACTCTGAGCCTGAACACTGCCCTTCAGCATCATCAGTTGAGTTTGCCCGTTGTTCTGTAAAGACAGCTCACATTTATTTTTCTTTTCCATGCGTTTGTTAGGCTTTAGTTCCTTTGTGTGAAGAAGATAACCAAGCACAGGAAATTATTAAGAAGCTGCAGAAAAGCTTGCAGTTTCTCAGCCAGTATGCAGCCAGAGTTGCCAGCAGAGCAGAGATGCTGGGAGCTATTAACCAGGTAATGCTTCCCACATACACATTTTGTATAAAAGCTTCTAGTTGTTGAGGGTTAGCAGTACCTGTTGGCTGGGCTTCTGGTTTCAGGACTAGATGTGGGAACTCATATATGCAGAGGAAACTGACCAGTAAGGTTTAGTCCTGGCTCTGCCTTCTCAGACTGCTGCATGTGTTGCTATTGGGAATCACAGGCATTGTGAGAATGACCGCATTATGGAGGAACACAGCACCAATGTGGTCCTGATTTAAAATAAAAAATGAAACAAAACAAAAGAAAACTGGTAGCCTAGGGCTGCTTACAATAGAGAGCACAAAGATATAATGTGGCAACAGCAGTCTTGTTGCTCTAATGGTAATTCCCTGCCTTCTGGGAAGGGTCCTAACAGGGCTTTGGAGGAAGCGTAAGTGAAATATATGGAAACTCTTTAAAAATCTAGTCAAATGTTGTGTGTAAGCATGTGGAAGAACAGCATGAAGATAAGTCTTGACAATACTAGTGAATGTATTGTATTATAGTGTTCAGACTGTTGCTCAAAGGAGGTGAGTTATAAGGACTCAGAACATTAAAGTATGAACCACGTTAGAATAAGAAAAGTCACTGAAGAAATGAGATTTGCGTAACTTTGGTGTGAAATGAGAGATGGGTTGCAGTGAAACTTTGTAGATGTGATGCAACATCCTCTCACTTCTGTCCACTATGGTACAAGATGGGAGTGGATAGACGATGACGGAGAAAATAGAATCTTAAAATCTAAGCACAGTGTAGCTCCTCAGAGGGGCCACTTCATTGACTTACGGCCGTTTCACTCTGTCAGGAGAGCCGTATCAGCAAGGCTGTGGAAGTAATGATTCAGCACGTGGAAAACCTGAAGCGCATGTACGCAAAAGAACATGCAGAACTTGAGGAGCTGAAGCAGGTCCTGCTCCAGAATGAGAGGTCATTCAGTTCTCTTGGAGATCGAGGTAACTCAGACCAGCCGGTTGGGCCCTCCTCTTGTTGCAGTTTGCCAGGCAGGCCTGCCTAGTTAAGGCTCAACATCTGAGGTAGAGAGATTTGTGTGACTGATGTACCTCCTTTTCTAAAACTAGAGGAAAAATACTATGTTACAAGCAAAGTTGTATATAAAGTATGAGGAACTGTGGGATAGTGGGAAGAAACAGTGCAAGGATGTGGCAGTGTTCTGGCTTTTCCACAAGTGCATTGGGTATGGTGATGGTAATCTTACTGCTTCTGAGCAGTACATTTAGGTGCTTGCTCACTCTGCAGTGTTCCCAGCCTGTTATTTCTATGTAGTTTAGTTTTGACTTTGTAGGTGCTTGCAGCTCTTTTCTAAATTTGAATTTCAGCTGTTGAACTGCAGGTGCTCTGAGTTTCCCCCATTCAGCAAATGGTAGAGTGGTTGGGTTCTCAGACAGTGTCATGAACTTGTGGCTTTTCCAGGAGGAGCATGAATTTCTTCTGAAGTGAAGCATGCATTTTAAGAGCAGATAAGGTGGTCTTAGTTGTGCGCTGCTAAAAATCAGGAGCCTAAACCACAGGTTAATCTTAAATTTTGTCTACGAACCATAAATTACTGTAGAGATTGGCCTAAAACAGGGTGTTTGACTGATAATGGTAGAAACACTGATAGCAACAGGAATTGATCCTTGCAGAGGATGTGTAATATATGCATATATTCAGAACTTATCTAGAAATAGAGAGCTTTTTTTTCCCCCTGAAATCTCATTTCTGCTTTCTGGGAGCATTTTGATGTACTCTCTGCTTAGGCAGATACTGCAGAAAGTCAGACCTCTAGTTGCAACTAAAACACACTGCATTTGTGTAAACCTTCCTGATGTCTAATCTGTTCACAGATGAATCTACAAACAAGAAGCTCCCCAATTCCTTTAACTTCAAGGTATGGCCCTTTTAGTTTAATGTGTTGTGTGTGTGTGTGTGTGTGGTTTCCTTTGCCAAGTCATGCACTGGCACTGTGGTGCATGCTTGACATGATGGTTTTCTCTCAAATATGGGCTGGTGTCATCAAACACAGACACATTTTCTCATTTGCCTTGATTCCCCCTTTTCCTCCAGACCCGAGGGAGTTGTGTGTGGCCCCTCTTAGGGCAAATGAGGGGTTCACAAAAGCTGAAATGACTGTGTTCTCATGTAGCAGCTAAGAAATATTGTTCACATGTGGTTCTCCCATTGGCGTTACAAGAGAAGGGTTTAGCACAGATGAAAAAATGAATTCAATTCCTGTTGACTGGAGGAATTCCTGTGAGGGAATGCATTCACTTTTGGTGTTTTGCTGGAAGCTGTGTGCCCAGCCTCTACTTAGGTGGGGAGGAGCAGTTAATCTGGGAAGATGCTACTTAAAAAAAAAAAAAAAAAAAAAAAAAGCATGCATTTGAGGCTGTGTGCATCATTTAATTGCTTGTTGTGTGTCACTTCAAGCTAAGTATCAGTGTTGAGTTTTTACAGTTTGTGCCAAAACAGATGGTGTCTTGTGCACTCAGTGAGTAATCCAGTCATTCTTTGAGCCAGTAATGCCTTTTATTCCTGCAGCCGTCACCATCCTTACGAAGAGTTAGCATTGCAACATTGCCTAGGAGCTCTGGAAACGCAGGTGTTGGGGTGCCACTGGTGAGTAAGGGCTCTCGTGTGGTGAGGCACGTGTCCCTTCTCAGAAGTGGCTGAGTTTCACTGGGAAAAGGCAGCTGCACTAAGTGGCTTGTGCTTCTTCTCTAGGCCCAACTGCAAGAACCTGTTGGAGATGAATGGAGTGATAAATTCAACAGGAGATCAAGCAGTTGGTAAAGTTGCTCGGCTTCTTCTTTGTCTAGGGTTAAATAATTTTCAGCTCAAGCTGTGCCTATATAAAGCAACCTATGGAGCGTCCTGAGGTATAATAACATTAGGCTACATCTTTCACGTTAGCTCTATGTGCTTCAGTAGGTAAATGAGCTTTTGTGACTAAATGCTGCAGCTTTTCTTTTTTAAATCTCTCAACCCTTAATTGAAAAATTATGTTCTCTTGCATTAGAACTAAAATATGAAAACCAGGTAGCTAATGTTAATGGATTTGGATTTAATTTTTTAAAATCCCTAATTTTAGGTGACTAATCTTGAAACTTATTTGTCTAAGTCCCAACCAAATGAGTAGGCTGCTGCTAAACTTGTAATTTCATGATATGTTTCTGGTGGGGAAACTCAGGCAAGTACGTTTAAAATATGACAGGGGACGACTAGGAGCAAGGCAAAATGAGAAGCGTCCTTCCCTACAGCGATTCATTAGCACCTATTCCTGGACAGAGTATGAGGATGAACATTTGGAAACTAAGTAAGTTCCATGGCAATGCCCTCCGTGTTATGAGCTGTCAAATCAAATGCTTGATGGAAAAGCTTTGGAACTGTTGCTTGCTTGCTTGCTTGCTTTTAGAAATGAGCAGCTGGAATTGCCTGCTGAAATGCAAGAACAACTATCAAGAAAGGAAAGTACCTCTGAAAAAGGAAAGTGTCCATCAAAATGGAACCTGAAGTCGGCGTAAGTTTCTTTTGTTTTTTCCCCTCACATGGTTGTGAGGTAAAGCAGTGGATGGCTGTGGGAAGTGGAACCAAAGCTGTCGCTTTGGGTTTTGTTCTCAACACTGACTGCTGAAAAAAAAACAAACCAGGAATGAATAACATCAGATGCCAGACTCACCTCACCAGGGATCCATTAGGAACCTTAAGGGGGAAGGTAATGGGGAGATAAATGGGAGCTTCATGCTGCAATCCTGCTTTTACTACTCTGTGCCTGTATTTATAGCTGAGCTCTGAGCTACTGAGGCATGTGACATCTACTCTCATTTTAAAAACACACAAAAAAAACACCATGGATTTTTTTTTTTTTTTTTTTTTTATTGAGGCCTGTACAGCACCTAGCAGCAGGCACAAACTGAGAGACAAGCAGTTATCACCACCAAGTCTAGATTATTGCAGCTAATTTCTCTGGGTCTCCCGGGTCAAAGAAGGCTGTCCTCAAGAAGAATCCTTTCAAGAATCCTTTTACAGGAAAGGAATCACGTTCTGTACAGGAAAAACTGCATGAATATCCTAAGCTAAACCTATAGTTCAGGCATTCCTGGGCAAGGAGACAATTGCACGCTAGCATGTAAAACTGAAAAGACAGCAGAAAGAACAATACATTTACTTTCTATTGTTGGACAAAGAATACATGTTCCCAATTTCATGACAGCTTTAAGAGAGGAAAAGTAGGAAAGAAAAGTCACCGAAAAGTAGGTGAGAAAAGACTATTCCCTAATTTCATGGGAGGCACCAAAGTCCTAGAAAGCAGTGAGACACAGAATTTTTCACAATCTGCAAGGCAGCACTTGTGAATCCTCTTCAGAAATAGCGTAGAATGGAGCAGGTGGCTGCCTGAACTGGGCTTTAGGTGTGTCACCTAAAGCCTGTATCAAAAACTTACTGATCTGCAAAATGTCAGCTAGCACTGTGCAAAGCTCCTAGTGCAACAGAATCCTTGTCTGTGATAGTTAATGATGTATGTGCTTTTTCAAATCTTGGCTTACTGTCTTGGTGAGTTATTGTGTTATTTTTTGGTTTGTGGGAGTTTTCAGTTGGTGGTGTTTTTTTTTTTGTTTGTTTGTTTGAGGGTTGGGAGTTCCAAGTTCTGAAGAGGAATGGAAGGAGCATTACATGACTTACTGTATTCTACAGGTGCAATTTAGTGTCATCGTGGGCATCCCATTTCAAGACTTCCTTTTCCAACGCTAACAAAACTCTCTGGGTTTCTGTGTCCATCCTGGTACTGCTTGCTGCTTTTACAAGCTTCCTCACTGGGCTGTCTCTTCAGCGACCAGCAGATGCAGCACCTGTAGGAACAGGGGACTCCTGGACTTCACTACAGCAACTGTTGTGGCCATATACAGGACTTCAACACAATGGGCCACCCCCAGTATAACCAAGGTTTGGACCTGTGTGAAGTGACACGTCTGAGTTCTAGTTGACAGTATGAGAAGCTACACTGAGATAGGTAATATATTTAAGGTCATGGTTTGGGTTGTGGGCCTTTTGAGGGTTTTTTGTGCTTTTGTTTTTTCATGACTTGAAAAATACTTTTTTCTTCTCATTCTGGCAAAAGTTAACTTCTCAAGTAATGGGGGGAGGGGGGAGTCTTAGTTCTATTCAGGTTTAGAATAAAACAGGCAGTGATTTTGAATGTGGCTCACAATAAATATGATTAAATGGTCCAGCCACAAGAGAATAAGTAACTTATTTTAACAAAGATGCAATGGTTACATTTTAGTCATTAAAGCTGTTCCAATAGTTTGAATAGAAAAAGACTGAAGACTTGAAATGTGACTTTATTGGAAGTTTTTGATAATAAAGTTTTAAATGAAAGCATGAAGTATTTAAGAGTATGTTAAAACTCTCGTAGCAAGGAGCAGCTGATAGACAACATCAACAAACAGAAAGTTAGCTGTATTCACTTTATCAATTGCTGCTTTGCTGGCAAAATCTTTCAGCATGTGGTAGAGAGAGGAGTGAAATTCAGAATCTTCTTCTAGTTCCATTGAAAAAGCTTCACTGACTTCAGTGATCTTCAGCTTCTGTGCTCTCTGACCATTAAACATGTAAAGAGACCAGTCTTCATCTTTGACAAAATCTGCTTTAAGATGCTCACTTACCTGATGCGGGGAAAAAAAATGGGCTGTAAGATAAAGCTGACAGAACTAATTCTAGTATGTGCTTGAGTTTACTACAGAAAATCAGTATGGTTTTTGGTTTTTTTTTTTTTGAACTCTTAATGTAACATTAGGTCTTCACCTAAATGACTGTGTAGAATAACATCAACGCCAGCTTATTCCATGGTTTGCTTCTGTAAACTGCAAGTATCAGTCACTGCCTTTCTTGCTGTTCTGACTTATGCATAAAGAAGAGCTAGCTGCAATGGGCATCATGTATTTCTGTTCTGCTTAGATTAAGTAGTGGGCTTAAAAGCATGTGACATTCAGACAAATATTAACCCGGGGGGGAGAACTTCTCAGTATTTCAGCAGTATGTTCTGTACCTGCAGCCACAAATGGAGGTATTTCTCTGTCTGGGAGAAGTTTTGACCGTGTGCCACTCAGTGAGGAAACAAATCAAGTTGTGTGTTCCCTTCTTTACAGTACAGAACAAATGAAAACACCTATGAAGCTAAGAAGTAGCTTCCAGGTGGTAACTGGATGGTAATTCAGAGGACCTTCTTATAGGTTACTTTGAGAAATCAGCACCTACCAGTGTCTCCTAGCCCCAGTAGTTGACCTGTATCAGCTGTACATCTTAGCACATTAGTAAGTGCCTTTGTTATTGAGAATTGTACCATTACAGCTCTCAGGCTTGTTCCTCACAAATGCAGGAGTTGTGAAGCAGGAGAGAAGCAGGCTCTGCTGAACACAGATGTGCTCTTGTTTGTGTGTTGTTTTTTTTTTTATTTTTTTATTTTTACCCTAAATAGCTAACCTGAAATCTTAGAACTGATGTCCTATGTATATGGATCAGGACAGGGCTTGAAGACTGAGACAGAAATACCTTCCATCATCTGTGCTTTTGTGTGGTATGTTTTTATACTGGTTTGTCCCTGGAAATTTGGTCTAAAGCTACGAACCTTGAACACTACTTGATCTTGACCTGATTCCAGATTCCACTTGCTCCAGCCAAAAGCAAAAGCAGATGCAACCAGGGCCATTTGTTGATATGCCCTAAATTCTGTTAGAGGAGCCTGTAATACAAAGTTAGAAAATATGCATCATTTTCTGCCTAATAAAGCTTAAAAAAAACAACTTCCTTTAAGCAGACACTTGTCTAAGCTGCCACTCACAACTCTGCCTGCTGCCTCTATACAGCTTGCTATATGAAAATGCCTACAAGAAGAGGTGGAAGGAAAAAAAAAAATGGCAAAACCACTTGCTTGCACGCACCTTTTTGTTCACACAGACATATTTGTATGAATACTCTTCTGGGAAAATATTCAGACCACACTTCTTCAAAACTCTTCTGAAGGTGACAGGGCACATCCATTTTCCCATCAACTGGGAAAGCGCATTCTTCTCTCCCACCACTACTGCAGCCAGCATGCATTGATTACCCTGTTGCATAAACCAATGAAAGCATCTTGCTGGTGAACAAAGGTATTTTTCTGCTTCAGGCATCAACTATTTATTGCCTCGTGGCTATTCTGGATACTGCCCACATCAGGTATCACCCTGATCTTCAGATCTTAATTCACAGATCTTGCAGAAAGCCACTCTACTGCCCCATACTTACAGTCACGCTGACTTTTCAGTAACAGACATGGCTTTAACCAATTTATATGTCAACAGGAATACGAATAGTTGTGCATAGTTTCAACCTTTGGAAGGAATGAGTAGCATAAAATATAGGTTGTTTGAAATGTTTTTATTTCTTTTGGCACAGTTCGGAGGGGAAAGAAGCAGTTTTTCAGTGCTGGTGGAGCAGTTTTGACTTTGCTAAAGTAGTATCAATATCAAAGAACTTTATTGGAATGTTGCACAACAGATGCTTTGTTCTGACCAGTCCACTGAAAATAATTTAAGTCACCTGTAGTTTTGGTTCAATTAATGCTTGGAAATGAGGAGAATCCTTCCTTATTTTCAACAGAGAAGGACTGAAATTCAAGTTCTTGTAGAAGCACAAGTAGTTCTTAACAAGGGACAGCATGGTAGTTCTATATTTATTTTCAAAAAAAGCCTACAAGTCTTTTATATTAAATAACTAAATTACAGTACCTTAATTTGTATCTGAACCTCTGCGAAGACTGTGGTAATTACAAATACTGCTTCATCTGTACTGGTGGGTCGCAATTCCCATGCTCGATAGGGCATGTTGAGATGAATGTCCTGGAGAAATGCTATTGTATAAAAGGCATCTATCTCAAAAGTGAGGTTTTCCTCCTCTGTTTCATATGTTATGTGGCTGATGCCATCTGTTCTCCACTGCTGGCCTTTACAAAAGAGAGGCAAAAAGAAAAAGCTGTACATGTGAAACTCCTTGCAGTCAGAATGAGTTGAGATAAATTAATTCTCTTTACTTTGTGCCTAGTATTTTGGGGCAAAAGCTTCCCTTAGTTTAATAAACACAAAATTGGACTAATCCTGACATTAAAGGTTCTCCTTAAACTCAAAAGAACAACATGGACTAATGTAACTGTTGCTTTTTATGTAGTAACAGGAGTCTGCAATCTTATCTTCAACAGTAACTTCAGCCATCAAACTATCTTAAACTGCCTATTTTTGTGAAGTCAGATTTTAATAACTGAATATCACATTTGTTTTTAACTTCAGAATTTTGATGTAACGTGACTGTAGGGTAGGGACTAATTTGGCTCAGAGCAGGCTTCATCCTAGCAAAACTTGATTTGTGCTACAGCGGTGTTCTGCTGCCCCATTAAATAGTGCAGGGTTTTTCTATTAATATCAAAAGCCTCAAAGCAGCCCTTGACTACACACAGTGCAGGAGCAAAACAGAACCAAGAGGAAAAAAAATGACTCCACAAACTGAAATCTTTAAAGTATTTCTTAGCTCTGAGCTGGCTCTTACATTTAGGTAGTTTTCTAGAAGATTCAAACTCAGCTAGAAACTCTCTAAGCCAAACAAAATGAATTTATTTTAACTTGGTACCTGCAGGATCCCAGCGAGCTATCACAGGCTCCTTCCAAAAGATCACACTGTCAGGAAGTCCGAGTGTTATCTGAATTGGTGGATGTGTGGTGTCTTCAGACTCTTCTGGGGGATATGGGTATGCCTCCAAGCCACTGTCGAGTAACTTTGACAAAGCAGGAAGAGAACAGACAAAATGTTTTATCAGAAAAAGAAATAGCCTGAACTGACTGAAGTCCACCTAACCGCCTGTAGATCTTTATGACGTACAACTTAAAATTTACTAGTATAAATGGTGTGCTAATATTGCATATCTCCAACAAATATTTTTCCTTATTACATCCTCCTGCTAAAGGATTTTGCTAGACTTTTACCAAGCACTAATGTGAAACAGTAGCACTTGGGACAAGTTCTGCTGCAGTGCATGTTTCCCTTCATCGTAACTACAGTGGTGGAAGCAGTAGGAGGGTTCAAAGGTCCCACTGGCAGTCACCCTTCATGTGCTCCATTGGCCCTTTCAGGCAGTGCTATGTGGTAAGTGAAGGTATTTAATAGAGCTGGAGTCTACAAGACAAACAAGGGCTCCTACCCGGTAAAAGCCAAGACAACTTCCGTATGTCTGTACAGTGTCAAAAGGAATGAAAGAGGTCAAATGTGAGTGAGAGACATGAGAGCTTTGCCAGTCTGCCCCCAGTCCTGCTTTCTTTAGCCTGTACATTCATTCCACTTATTGTTTTCATCTTCACAATAAAAACTGAGACTACATGTGGGAGAAAAAAGATACGTTCACCGTTTGTGCCCATTTGATCACAAACATCTTGTGGAGTCTGAAAGTGGATTTGCTAAATACTCTTACCATCTTTCCTTATACGTTTCCTTTTCACATATGAAAAAGTAAGTTTTTCTTTTACTTCCCAAGAGCATTTTCCAGCACAACAATTTAAGTTATCTGTGTTAGCTGTGCTAGTGAGCAGGGTCCAAGTGCACACCTTACTGTATGCACATTTGTTTACCTCAGCTGCTGCAAAAATTGACCAAGTCTAATTGAAAACATGATTTGTCAACTTTGGAGCTTCAATTAATTAACTGTTCAAGAGGTCAACACGTGTATAAACTGTGCATATGCCCTGGTGCCAGCTCTAGGAATGGCTCTCTGAGGATGGCAGGGAAAAAGGCTGCACGAGATGCAATATTTCCTCACTTACCTCCACCACACTCCAGCTGTTGATTTGCTGGACCTGAGGTGGAAGTTGTAGCCCATCGATGTGGTACACACCACCCACAGGGACAAATCGTTGCAAATCAACAGTGTTTTCATCAGTTATCATCTCCTCTTCTTCACTGGTCTTTTCCTGCATCTGTAGAATTTGAACTGCATAATAACCAAGCAAGGTGAGTTATCGTGGTGCTTAAACTAAGCCACTGACATTTCATGCTTCTATTATTTTTTACATTTGCACCAGAAACCGTGTGCTTGAAGTGCTTCCCCTTCTGTGGCATTTCAGCTCCACCTACTGGTGTGCCAGTATGCCATGCATCCATTAACAGCTGATTGACACAGAAAGAGGATGCTGGACCATGAAAAGCATTTCTTGTGTTTTAGTACTGAGTGCTCTGAAGATTAATCCCTATTCACACTCTGTGGTCAGCTCAAAGTACTTCGTACAGAAACGCAGTTCCAGTGACAGAAACCAGTTGCATCACTAATCACAGAAGAATTTCACAGGTGAACAAGACAGTAAATTCTGGCCAAGTTCAGTAAGATTGTATTGGTGAGATGACAAATAAGGGAAATTAAAAAGATATAGTGCAACTACAGGCCACGTGCTGAAGGTGAAGGGTAGATGGTATTTGAGGACAAAAGGCACTTAAGTGAAACAAAATTTTTACAAAAAGTAATTTGTAGTATTTTTCTATGTATAACAGATGTATAAATTCAAGTTTTTCCTCAATTAACTAAAAAAATAAAAATAAAAATAAAAAAAATTAGATGGCATTGATACCATGGATAAAAATGCCCAGAAAAATGTATTTAAAAAACAACAAACACAAACTATTGTACCAGATGTTGCAGAAGAAGAAAGAATGTTACCATACAATAATGTTTAAATGTCTTCTAAACAAAGCTATTAATTTTTCCAAGCTAAATTAACTTCTTAACACTGGTACAACTAAATTAAATCCAGATAATAACCTGCAAAAGTTCTTGCTGTTCTCACTGCTGCCCTCTCCTATTTTCCTCTCTCGTCCCTTGGCTGCCTGTTGTCAGTGGATTTGTGGTAACTTAGTAGTGTCCTTTCAGACTCCTCCCAAAAGTGGCTGTGTGAGTTTGCCCATTTGCCATGTGCCTCTTTGTCCAGTTTTCTCCTGTCTTTAGCAATCATTAACAGAAATGTCAACAAGACTGCCATTAGCTAGACAGCAGTATAGTTACCAACTTTGTTCTATTCCAGTGGAGATCTGTATCACCATCCTTCCATATTGTCAACAAGACATTTAGAATAAGCAGTGTCATAGTGTTGCAAATAAGAACACAGTACCTTCTGGTGGTATATCAAAGCTTTCTGATTTCTTCTCAGTTTCCTCTTCTGTCACCTCATTTATACCAGTTATGCTATTTGTATTTCCTCTAAATGAAATGGCACTCTATAAAAAAGGAAAAGATTTTTAATTAGGTAGAGAGACTCAATAAAAAAAGAGAGTATCACTTTGTTAAAAACAGTGGCTCAAAGAGAAAGAGTACAGCTCCACTCCTGCAGCAGTATTTGCACTGATCTTGCCACGGGATTAAAGTTCTAGGAGAAATCCTTTTTACCTACCTGAGAAAAATAAATTTTATTAAAGATATCCCTCAATTTTAGAATTTAACGTGTAAATAGAGATAAACATAATTGTTTCAATTGCAAATTCCACCTCCAGCATTTAATCCACTGTCAGCATTTAGTCAAGCATCCAATCTTTTCACTAGCAGTGTGTGTACTCAAAACTAACATTTATGCTGACTTTAGAGCTAAAGAGTGCCACAAAGAAAACTGAACTGTTCAATCCAAAGCCACACTGATAACTCTGCCAGAACCTCAGCTTACAGTCTCAGTCTGTGCCTTGCCTGTGATACTTACTCCCTCTCATACTGTTCTCTATTTCTAAAACATCACCTTAGATTTCCAGCCAAATTTCCAGTCCAGATATGATTTCATCCCTGGCATAGCTGACTCTTCTGGAAGCACAGCAATAAGCAAACAATAGTTCAGCACACACACCATGCATGTGGAGGCACAGGCACCCCCTGTGTGCCTGCCTGGGAGCAGGAGGAGCACGCACCTCCTGGCCTGGGTTGGGAGGGGAAAAGGTGTTACCCACAGAAACATGGGGGAGCTGAAGGCTGAGCCAGACAGGAGGAGTGACTGCAGTGGCTGAGAGAAGCGGAGGCTTCAGAGAGAACGTGGTAATGCACAAAAAAGAGAGAAAGAGAGTAAAACCTGGAAAAAAAATAGAAGCAATGAAAGTGTACGTAGGACTGAAAAACATAGGTGAAAACTGTCAATGGACAAGTCTTGTCATACAAAAGAACAAGAAAAATGGTATTCTAGGCAGTGGTCAGGTCACTTATCTGGAGGCCCCAGATAAGTGGAAAACCCAAACCCAATAACAAAAACAAAAACCAAAAAAGAAACCCAAGAAACCCCACAACCAAATGCCCAAATGCCATTACACTTCATTGAAGACTGCAAAGAAAGAGAATCCAGCAGTCAGAAGCAGATTTTGAAAGCCCTCTAGTGGCAAAAACATCAACATACAGGAACTGAGCAGGTAAACTGCTCAACCAAGCCTCAGTGAGTTCTGAATCCTATTTTGCATTCTTTTGATTTTCCTAAGATTACATTCTTGCAATTATTTTATGGGGCTGCCAATGTATGGGGTGCAGAATATAATCATCTTGATATACATCACAGACTGCAGCAAATGCCCTACAACAGTGCCTAACAATCATCACTGCTTGATCCTGCTCACAAAATGCTGACCAAATGCCATCTCATGCATGCCAACAAACAACAACTGCTATGTCCTGTCAAAACTTCCCCCTCCACCATTTTTAGGTAGTCTTTGGTCATGCACTTTTCCATCCCCTCAGAAGATTCATGGCACAGTGTTAACACAAGTTGTCTTTACCCTTAGAAGTTTCAGAAAGTTGTACAGGGCACATTAAGAAGCAATCACACAGCAGCTGGTGCTGTAGAACATCCTTTCATGAGCTGATTTACCTACATTTCTCTCTACAGGAAGCATTTCTTGTCCAGTAGTCACTTTGGGCTCCTCTCTGGCTTCCTTTTCCTCTTGTGGTTCTCCTGCATTGTCTTGTGAATGCTGAGTCAACTCTTCACTGTCTAAGACTTCCAGTCTTGGCACTCTCTGGCACTGCAGCCAAAGTGGAGATATGTGGTCGTAGTGGGTGTGCAATATGCGAACAGCAATGCTGCTCACAGCCAGTGACTTTGGAAGATCAAATCCATGATGTGTGTCACAAAAGACATGATTCTTGAATCTGTACATAAGTTAAAGAAAAAGAAGTTCCCTAGTAAGATCGGCAGCACTCATTTTTACATTTTCTCATGACTATTCTTGTTGATGTTCTGCACTAAAAGTCACCTAAATTCTCTATTGCTACATGGCACAGTATTAGAAATGGATGTCACACTGCACCTCCTGTCCTGTACTGACAACTGTCAGTATGCTTCTCCAGAAAACCTGTAGAGGCATTAAGGGGATCAGGAGTTGCCAAAAAGTAATGGTCCCAATAGGAAGACAATGCAGCAGAATCAGACAACAGCTGTTCTACACAGGACATTTCTGCTAAAGCAGACTAATTTAATGGGCAAAGTCCCATACAGGTGAAATCACCGCTGTCTGAATTACATCAGCCTCAGCATCTTCCATATGAAATCCAAAGACAATTCTGATCAGCAGCAGCACTACACACCCACCAATCCTTGGGACAGCCCAGGAGTCAGGCTGCGAGCAGCACAGGAGGCCAGCCATGGCAGACACAAACTCCAGTGGGCACTTGCTGCCAGTCAGTCTGACTTTGCTCAAGACCCAGCCTTGCAGCTATCTTAGCAATGCTTGTAGCAGCGGGTCCTCAGTCAAGGCAAAGACCATTTACCAAATCTCCTATTTTCAGGCTGGGAGTGGGAAGTCTCAAAGAAAAAAATTGTTGTTTCGGAACTTGTTTTGAAAAATGTATCAGGTAAATGGCAATCTAATAAAAAATCTTAAATTCAGAACCGACTGTGGAGAATATTCCCAGCGCAGGTTCTGTCTTCTTTTATCATTACTGAGAACTGAGTGTAAAGCATCATGCACCACTTCGTAAGAAACTGAGACAGCTTAGGAAGCTGGAAGGCTGTAGAATAAATCCTATTCAACACGAAAACAATTACAAGAAACTGGTTCTTGGAGTACTTGGACAAAGCCAAGTCTCAAAGTAAATGAAGAATTTCAACATGCTGTACCTTGCTTTCTTCTTCAGATTGGCCCAAATACAGAAAGTAACATTTTTATCCTTTATGACTGTCTGCATATTTCCAGTGTCAGAATCTTCATACATAATAGCTGACTACAAAGAAGAAAGCAGATGGAATCACGTTCTCTTCTGATATTACTTGGACTTACTTAAATCTACACTGGAGTAAATTAAAAAAAGAGAACACATAGGAGCAAAAAATGACAGCAGACCAAGCTTAGCTAAGTTTTATTTATATACTAGAACATGCCAGGTTATAAATTCAGATCTCTTTGCTCAAGTCTTTTCTTCCTCAGACATCATCAAGTCTGTCAATCAAAATACCACCAAATATGAGTCTTACATCATCCCCTTCCATGGGACTGCCTGTCTTCATTAGTAGTTTGTTTTGTATTTCTCAGTGGAAGTTTTTTATAAAAACAGTGTTTACTGAGTAATACAACAGTCCTATTTTTTACTGCACAAATAATACTTTTTTACAGTCCTTACTGCACAGATATTTTTTGTCAAAACTTATGACCCACTTTTCACACTTGCAAATTTCTGTGCGGTCAGCCAACTTCTAATTCAACTCATAGAGACAAAAGGAAACAAATTTCAGAGGGAGCCACTTGCTTCCAACATCTCCTAAGATCACAGTAATGGAATATTAAATGCCTTAATTTAAACAGCAATTTCCAAAGGAAAGCTAAGATTCTCAGAAGATTTGAGGTCTGGTAGCTGTTCCATACGTGGTTTGTGTCACAATATAAGAAACAAAACAAAACAACACACCAAGAACAACCATCACAGCAAAAAACTTGAAGCAAAATTTCCATGCGCTGCACGTGTTGCAACTTGGAAGCAGTAAAACTTACTTTAAGCAGCTGTTCTGTCGCTTCATTGTACTTCTGATGAAGAAGATTCTCCAATTCCAGAATCGTTTCCTTGTACTGAGCTGTTTCTTTTTCTGTTATCTCACTTGGTGGCGTGTCCAACAAAAGAAACTGCAACTTCTCAATTAACTAGAAGACATTGAGAAAAATATCTCTGTTTTGCCACCAATCCTGCCATACAGGCTGTTCCATCATAAAAACAGAGGCAGATTTGCTTCTTTTGCATCTAGGCGTATCTTTGCTACAGAGATAATTCATCATATGCATTGAGATTGTACTAAACCAGCATAGACAGGCAACCATGCAAAATGCTGGAAAATCCAGGTCAAGTCTGCCTTCCTTCATTCCTGCAGCCCAATTCCTCCATTCCTCAACATGGAGATGTGAAATTTTAGCTTATAAAACAGACCACATGTTGAACCAGTTTGTCATGTCATCGAAGACACTTGTTGGCCAAAAATTTTTTAATGAAAATCTTACAGACCTATTTTTGAAACATATTTTCTGCATCAATTATCTCAGCTCTGAAATCTAGAGAATATATAGTACTGAGACATACAGCAATTATGCTTTAATTCTGAGAATAATCCTTAGTGTGAAGTTTGGGACTCCACGGTAACACTGTTGTCTTCCAATACATGCCAATATCTGAACTTCTAAACGAGCGTGGAAGACTAAAAAATTCCTATTTGGCTGAAGTTTTAAAGACATTGATCTATCACAGGATGCACTTATTAACACACTCTCCAGTAAAACTAAATTTCAAACCTCTTGATGGAATTTTTATTACTATTCACTCCCCATCCACAAATTACACCCATTCATGTTAACAGATGCTGCACAGAGAGAAGAATAACTTGCTTCACTTTATCTATGTGACCTGTTTCTTGCTCAACAGCTGTCACAGTGAAATACTAACTCTAACTGGAAATATTAACTGATCTGTTCTGCTTAATGACAATCATCAGGAGCTGCTGTCAGCTATGAATGACATGGGAAGCAGATCACACGTGCTACTGTTATTATGTTAACTGATGCTATGAAACCCTTCAAAACACACACCCAAAATGCTGTATGGTAACTAACATAGCAAAGCAAAGGAGAGCTATCACTACAAAGGCATCTTACATACCACTTTTCTTCACCCAGATCTGCAGCACTGAGAAAGAGAACCAGATTATATTTCATGCATCCCTTCCAGATTTGCCAGACTGTTTTCCCTCTTAACCTGAGGCACTGCAGTGCTACCACTCACTGAACAGCAGGATAATAACTAGCACTGCCACTGTCTTTAGATTTTACCTTTCACTCGGTCCTTATCAGGAGGTCCCTACCAGTTAGGAGCTGCTGATCTACAGCTTCTCACAGCCCTGAGTTTTCAGAATTTTTCTCCAGAAACAAGTACAGAGCAGGAAAGAAATGCTCAAATCGTGTTGGGAGCCCCCAACACAAAAAGGACATGGAGCCGCTGGAGCACATCCAGAGGAGGGCAACAAGGATGATCAGCTGGGGCTCTTCAGCCTGGAGAAGAGAATGCTGCCAGGAGACCTTATAATGGCCTTCCAGTACAGGAGAGCTGGGGAAGGACTTTTTATAAGGGCATGTAGTGACAGGATGAGGGGAAATGGCTTTAAACTGTAAGGGTAGATTTAGTCTAGAGATCAGGAAGAAATTCTTTACTGTGAGGGTGGTGAGACAGTGGAACAGATTGCCCAGTGAGGTTCTGAATGCTCCCTCCCTGGAATCATTCAAGGCCAGGCTGGATGGGGCTTTGAGCAACCTGGTCTAGAGGGAGGTATCCCAGCCTAAGCAGGGGGTTGGAACTTGATGATTTTAGAGTTCCCTTCCAACCCAAACCATCCTATGATTCTATGAAACGTTTTGCACCATGAGAAAATAGCCACTCTTTTAACACTCTCTGACATCACCTTGACTTCCAGTGGGGGCAAAGTGAAAATGCCTGTCTTTCAGTATCACATAAAACTCTACTGATCTTATCGTGTAGGGTAAGGATACTTTCATAGGACACGAAAGACCTGTAACTCTTCAGTGTTGAACGGGAAACACAGAGGAGTAAGGAAGAAGTACATCAGGGGAAAGACATAGCAGCAGGAAAGAAGGAATGGAATGTGAGCAAACATTCTGTTTGGGTTGCAGTGTAAGAGAGAAATTCATGGCGTTCACAGAACCATAGAATCATAGAATCACAGAATGGCTTGGGTTGGCAGGGGCATTAAAGCCCACCCAGTTCCAAGCTCCCAGCTGTGGTCAAGATTGCTGTCCGCAAGGTCAGGCTGCCCCAGGTCCCATCCAGCCTGACCTTGAATACTTGCAGGGATCCTGTTAGCTGTTGGTGTTCTTGGAAAGGCCTACCATATTCCCTGCTGGCTCAGAAGAGGACAATATGTGACAGATGAAAATCTTAGCATCCAGCAAGCATTGCAGGAAGGGAAGTTTAACATGCAGAAAAAAGCAGCCCAGCAGAAGTTGTAATACACAACCAACTTTCACCCCCTGTTTCTAGCTGGCTCAAGACTTTTTAAGATGTAGATAGCATGGAAGAGCTCAGTGTAGAAATGTTACACAGAAGTCCCTTAAATACACAGCATGTTTAAAGTCTATAGTCTCCTTCTTTATACTTTAAAATAAATTTGTAATTAATAAAAAAAAGTTAGGTGAAGAAAAAAAGGAAGGTGAAGGTTATAACTGATTTCAGTCTTTGGAAAAAAGAAAAGGGGAAGAGGGTACTGATGAGCAGTATTAAGGATACGGTTAGTGATTTTAAACTGAAGAATACCACTTATATGTAACACTTACATTTAGCACCTGCTCTCCCCTCTCCATCACAAATGGAATGTCCTTATTTTGATCTTCGCGCCATAAGTTCATGAAAGTATTTATTTCCTGCAGTACAGTTGGGTCAGGACTTCCATCACAAGCAATATAATGTTCCCACTACAGAAAAAGCATAAAAGAAAAGTAGATACGGGCACATGGTGCAAATGACTTCCATAGTTACGACAAGAAGGATTCTGAAAGACAAATGCAGTGATTTATTTAGTGATATTTAGTGATACATTCACACCTGTGTCTAAACAGGACTGTAATGCTACCTGTACTCCCATCATCATCATTATGCCAGAAAGAAATAGCTTATTTTCACAATAATGTGTTAAGATACTTCTGCTCCACTAACATCGTTCTTACTGCTGGCATAAACTGTGGGGCCCTACTCACCCATACAGCCTCCTCACTGTCACGTTTCTTTTCCATGTACAACGAAGTATAAAAAGGAGAGTGAGCAGGGCAAATTCCTACCTTGAGATGGATGAATTCAAGAAATTGAAGTATTCCTAGGTCCTATAAACAGACATAGCCTAAAGCCTCTGTGTTGTCTAAACTCTATGACAGTGGGCAGATCTCGAAAGCTTACCTTTGAATAAGCTCTAAATTCTGTTTTCCACCTTTGTGCACACACAAACTTCTCTTCCAGTGCATTAAGTTCGGCTAGTTCAACTTCCCTCCGTTCTTGATCCTGATAAAATATTTGTATATCAAGCAGAGCAATTAAACTTTTTTTTTTCTTTCCCCTTCTTACAAGCATTTTCTATCAAAGAAAATAATCAGGAATATTTGAGTGAGCTACTAGTTAAACAAATCCAAACGTTGCTTTTTAAAGAAGCATTCAATTTGTAAGCTGCAGTAGTTAGCAATATGTTATTGTCATCACACTAGTTACTGAGCCATATGACAAACACGTGTCATATGACTGTTATCCTTACACATCAACAGTTTTCACATCATCGTCATCATCCTACAACTACCTCTAACAAGAGCTGATATAAAATGTAAGCACATGTTGAAAAAAGAATGCAAAATGTTTTGTGTTTGTTGTTTTTTTTTCCTTACAATTTCTATGATTTAATTTTTATTTTTACTTTTTTTGGTGTAAGGGAAAAAACACTGTGTGAAGGACAAAGGTGCACAGGCAAGAGTGGCTTTTACTGAAGAGAAAAACAATAAAAACCTCAAAACAGATGCAACACAAAATTTTGGGGAACATGAAAAAATTATCCAATTTAAGCTAGACGGGAATTTTGATAAAAATAATTATTTATTCAAACTGGAGTATGACATATCCCCAAAGTTAACATCTTTAACCACAGTACCTTTGTGTAACAAAACTACCTTGCCTTAGGGAATTTTTCTGAACCAAGCAACACTAAGCCAAACATTGCCTTAGAGAAGGAATACAGCACACTACCACTACAGCACCATTTATCTTGATTGCACTTGTACTGTGCTTTATTTAAGCACTACTGCTTCGTTTGCACCTTCCCAATTTTTCTTTTTGCTTTTGTGATTTTGATCTAGTGATGCTAGAAAATTTCCTTCCTTTCCAACACTAATGAAAAGGAAATTCCTTTTCATTCTCACATTAAATTGCTAATGTTTTACAGATCTTGTCATAAGTTTAGAAATGGAATTAGCATTTTGCAGTCACTATTGCCTATGAACTAACTTTTGCCTGAAGCTTTTCCATACGCTCCCGTTCAATCCTTTCCTTTTCAAGTCTAGCTGCTGCTTCTTGTTCAGCTTGCAGTCGGGCTTCCTCTGAAGTTTGGGAAATACATCAAGAGCACAATTACATTTTGCTTATTAGAACCAGACACATTATTTTCTTATTAGCTGTAATGACAAAACAAGTATAATATGAAGCAACATATCTGATATTACCCAGAATCTTCCAAATGGGATTAGATAAACTCATCTGAATCACAGTACTAAAACCCACTACTACAGCACTGCCCTAATCAGCCCATGACAAAGAAAGTGCAGAAAGGGATCAGCAGGCTGCCTTTTTCCCCTCAGAAACAACAACGGATGTTCCCTCTTCCCATCCCTACAGCTTGAGTAGGCCCAGAATTTTAATCCGATGTCTGCTGTGAAATCACCTGAGTGGTTCAGTTCCCAGCTACTCTTCTGCTTTCCTACATCCTTTGATGGAAACTCCATCTTACAGATGTTTATTCAATGAAATAGATGAGTTTTTAGGCCTGTCTCAATGGCTGTCAGTTCTCCTTAGGATCAGTAACTTTGATCACAGCTTTAACTGCCACAAGGACAGCAAAGGGATAGCAGACACCCAGCTAGCTCTTGACAATAGGTGTACCCTATCAACCTTCTCTGAAAAAGGCCTTTTCAGAGAATTTCTCTTACCTTCTGCTAATGAGGATTGAGAGAAGAAAAACACAGAACACTGCATTTCCATCCCACTGAGAATATTTCAAAATGTAATGGTAAGAGAGAGGAAAAAAATCTAATTCTTCCTGACACTCTCATCCCCAGGCTCCTAATCATGGCAGAAGTAATTAGAGGAAAAAGTATGGCTCTAGCAGGAAAGTGAGATGGGGAGGCAGTAAGAGGTAACATAGAATTTGACCCACACAGAAGAAGAGAAATGCATTTTTTGAAATACAGTGTTAACATCAGTGTGCTACAGCTCGGCAGGTAACTTCTTTCTGTTTAATTAAAATAAATGACTGTGTCATCACATTCCTTGTAAATGAAGTGCACGGTACCTTCCTCTTTCAGCTTCCTTTCCTCCTCTTCTTTCTGTAATCTCAGTTTTTCAGCTTTGCCAACTTTGTTTTTTCCACTGGACTTAATGTTTGCAATAAATTAAAAGAAACCAAATGTCAGAATTATTTAAATGCATCTGGGGAGGTATTGACCCTCTATAACTCTGCCCATCTAATGTGAACCCTGAATAAAGATTTTTGACTTCCTACACAGTCATTGAAGCCTCCAGAATTACAATATACACCCAAATCCATTTTTGTTCTTGTTTCCATGGTGTGATGCATGCTCTTATAGCTATTATACGTAGGTTGCTCTGAAAGCATTGCCTCCCATTTAATTCCATGGAAACTACAACAGATACACAGACCACAGTAACATTGTTTGATAGAGCGAATTTTCAGCTACAAAACACCTCTTCAACACAGTCACCACCTTTAGCTATGCATTTTCACCAGTGATGAACAAGAGCCTACATGCTATGCTCGTAAAAAATCTGCACCAGCAGAGGTGACCCACTGTTTCACAGCTGCTGTGATGGAGTTGCTGTTAGGAAAATGTCACCCATACAATCCATCTTTCACTGGCCTGAACAGATGAAGCCAGAAGGAACCAAATCCAGACTATATGGTGGGTATGTTAGGACATTCCAGCCAAAATAGGCAACGTGCTCCACAGCCTTCCAACTGCCTGGCAGTATCACACTGCAAAAGAAAGGCTGTCTTCTTCTCTGGCCTGGCTCTGGAAGTTCAAGCCTTCAGCTTAGTCAGTGTTGTGATTGATGTAGCGGTCAGAGTGAATGGTTCGTCCACATTCCATGAAATTCAGAAGGATCACCTCGTTCCTATCCCAAAAGACAGTGTATCACTTTACCTGCTGAGGGCTGCAACTTAAACTTTTTCTTCAACAGGCAATTCACGCGTCACCACTTCATTAACTGTAATTTTGATTCTGGCTTGTAGCGGTGACACCACATATCATCACCAATAATGATGTGATCCAAGAAACTGTAATCTTTGGCCTTGTATTAGTTCAGTAGGTCCTGAAAAACTTGCATTCAATGTTTCTTCTGTTACTGTGTGAGGATTTGTGGGACCCATCCGGCAGGAACTTTGTGATCCAACACTGCCACCATTATTTTCAACACATTGAAGCAGATACTTAGCTCTGCACACAGTTCCTTGGTCGTATACTCTGTCAATTTGTGCAGATAAGCATGTAAGCTTATTGTTTTGAGGTGTGCCACCTGCGTACGGCCATCCCAAATGTAGCTTGGCTTTCACATCATAGTTGCCACTGCTGAAACACACCACACACTGCCTCTCTGTGCTCATATCCACTGATGGTCTCCACAAACATTCACCAAGTGCTGATGAATGTCAATGGATGCCATTTTTTTCTGCATGGATAAATTCAGTGGCATCCCTTTGCTTCATATGCACTTCCATGTCAGGCATCATTTTGTCAGACTGTCCCTCTGCTGCCATCTGTCACATGGCAACAAAATGTAATGAATATTGGCAGGAAGGTTTGATTTCTCCTGCCATACAACCAATATCTGCCTGACATCACAGGCCAACATAACAAAATAGGAGGCATTACTTTCGGAGCAGCCCTTATATAATTTTATTCTAGGTTTCCTGAATACAGAACAATAATTTTTAATCTGGAAATTGAATAATAAGTAAGTAGATCTGGTAAGAAAGTAGGTGTTACAACTTCAAGTATTATTTTTTAGCATTTAGTGGTGCAGTAGCACTGGATGGGCAATGTGCAGCCTGATTCTACATGAGTGGGTGACATGCCACTGGGGAGGAGTGCCAATCCTGAAGGTGCTGCAAAGACAAGGCCCCAGCACAGCAGCAATCAGTGACCACAAAGAAAAGCACACACAAATCAGTAAGAGACTACTACAGTGAGAGATGTCGGAACAAGATGATCCTTAAGATCCTCTCCAACCCAAGAAATTCTGTGAAAAGGAAGGATGGGCCGAGAAGTAAATCAAGTTTATAGAACTTGTGAAAACAAGGCGGCTGGTTTTGTACTGCAAAATGAATTCACAGCCTACAGTGTTGGCTGAGTGTGGTTGGGATTGCTATTATTTTTTTTTTTTGTATAGGTGAGGAACAAAAATTATATTCTGTACAGGCTCCAGGGTCTGGAGATAACAAGGAATGACAGAAGACTGAGCTATAGCTGAAAGCAAAGCTGCAGATGACAAAAGAGAAGACATGAAGGAAAAGGAATGACTTACATCAGGTGGGGTATGTGTGCACTGACTGAATAACAGCATTCTGCTGCTGACAAGCAAGGAAAAGAAATTCAAAGAACGTGTGTTTGATTTTTAAAAACAGAGAAAATAGGGAGTGTGCATGGGGAGTGTACATGAGTTCAGCAGACACGACAACGTGAGGGGAAGATGCATCACCATTTCAGGCAGCTACCCTGGGTGTTTCATTTTGGAGAACTGAAATTAGGACTGCGCATCCCCACAGGTGAGAGACAAGTGCTTACAAGGGTTCAGTCTGGAAAGGTAACACGCATAACTATTTGGAAAGCTATTCACATCACTTTGCACAGTGATAAATAAATGCATGAATGTGACTCGGGATACCAAGGCTATCAGAAAGCTCACACTGCTGGTGGGAGTTCAGTGCCCACAACATGCACCCAGCAGGGTTAGCCTGAATCTTTTTGTTTTTAAACATATTTGCATACAATAACGTCGTCACAACAGCTTTACTGTGACCAAAAAAAAAAAAAAAAAAAAAAAAAAGTCCTTACAATACTGTTTTTGGATGCGCTGAATCAAGAAGTGACAGACGCTTTCTTCAGCTTCAGCATGAGGACTCTGTGTCTGTACTGACAGAACTGCCCTGGTGCATCGCAATGAGCACCGCGGGGCGCGGGGCGATCACCGCAGCACGCTTCCACCTACCTTTTTTTGCTTTTTTGGACCCTAGAAGTTTAGGGACAAAAACAGAAGAAAGGAAGAGTCAGAGAACGGGGCACAGAGCACAAAAATCATCACAAAAGCCGCCCACCCCGCCGCTAAATAACGGGACTACTCCGGAGCTAATCCAACCCCCGCCCGCCCATACCATGGCGCCGCCGTGTTGCCATGGCGACGGCCATCGAGCTTCTGGCCGCCTATGGCGCGGAACACGGTGCGTCGCGTGACGGCCGCGTCGTAAAGCAGCGCGCTTTCCGGCGGGGCGCGGAGCGGGTGAGGCGACGACCTTCCTTTCGCTCTTCTCTCCTTTTGGCGGGGCGGGGGGCGGCCTGAGAGGGAGGGACCGGTCGAACCGACGGGCAGCGAGCTGGGGCTGGCTCCGATTTATAGAAATAAAAAAGCATCGCGCTTAACGACTAGCGCTTCTTTATTGATATGTCGTTACTAACAGCGCTTTGGCAGCAAGCGTTTCTGTAGCAGGCCACGGAAACTTAAGCGGGCAGGGCGGCCGTGCCGGTGTGGCAGGCGGGGAGGCGCAGGGCAGAGCTGCGGGCGGGGGGACACGGGCGCTGAGGAGAGTGGGGGTGATTAGGGCAAGCGGGGCTGCGCTGAGGGGAGGCTGGAGAGAAGCTGCAGTCGGTGTGGGAAGTGAGACTGGAGTGTGCTGGCTTCCGTAACAGGCTAACGTCGCGTTGGTTATCCTGCAGGTAAATTAAGCGTTGCCACCCGTAAGAACTAAGAGTTGAGTGACATGTGCAATGGCCGGCTCTTTAAGAGGTGAAGTACTGAACCTTTATAAAAATGTAAGTGTCTGAAGTGCCACAAGAACTTCCCGTGTTCTAAAACTAAACAAAATCCTTGTATTTTGAAGCCTGTCTAAAAGCCTATCATTCTTTTCCCCTTCAAGCTGCTGTACCTTGGAAGGGAGTATCCCAAAGGAGCAGACTACTTTAGAAGCCGGTTGAAAGCAGCTTTTCTAAAAAACAAAGATGTGAAAGATCCTGAAAAAATTAAGCAGCTAATTGCACGAGGAGAGTTTGTTATAAAAGAATTGGAGGCTCTGTACTTCCTCAGGAAATACAGAGCTATGAAAAAGCGCTACTACAGTGATGACAAAGAATAACTGCTGCGACCCTAACGATACAAAGCCATAAACAGCCAATAAAAGAAGTGAAACTTCACAAGAAATGAACAGTAAATCCTTCCACCTCATTTAGAATACAAATTGGGACTTCATTTACCCTTAAGGAGGTGTTGGAAAGATTTGGGGTCTGTATTACTCAGGTAATTTTTTTCTCAACTTCTTTTGGCCTTCTTGAACTCTAACTGAGAATAATTCTGCAGGCAGAAGTGGTGATAAGGTTGTGTTTCCCTATACATGCTGAGCAGATCACTGCTTCTATATTGGTTCAGCTGTGCGTTGCAATGCTGATTTGAGGTGCTGCACATCTTTTGTCAGTTAGAAGAAGAATCTGAATTTGAAAGTCTTCCACATTCAATGAATATTTTTCACCACAATTGAGCACCTTCTCAAAAGGATATTAAGATTTTGGCTATATCTGCATAGCGTGCAATACATCAACATACTGACATCTTACTGTGATACAAAGAACACCAGTGGGTCAGGAAGGGAATGGACAGGAATATAAATGGTTTGAGTACTCAGACCCCAAAGACAATTCCTGCAGCTACTGATTTCTGATGCTGTATAACTGTCTTAGCAAGAGTTTAGAACTCGATCCTCTCCCCTGCAGGAGAAGATTGACCCTGGCTGTTTGCTCCATGGATAACTTTGTGAACTTTGGCACAACAGGCAGACTTTCACCTTAACTATTCCTCTCTACATGCTCTGCTGATTTGCTGCTTTAGGTTTTTCTCGCATAGAATTAAATGACGCTGGAGATGATAGAACAGAAAAGATCTTTGAAATGTAGGTAAATAATCACTGCAGCAAAACTGTTGGCAACAGCCACAGTGTTAAGATGCCTGGGTTCCAGAAAAGCAGAAAAGTTTTTTTTTAAAAAAAGGCCAATAGGAGACTTGAGATGTGTGCTTCGCTTCATACTGCACTGATCTGACAAAGCCCTTCCGTATCAGTTGGATTAACTCCCCTACAATATGTTGCAGTGAAACCTACTCTGCGGAAATACCTTTACATAAAAAATGTAACTAACCCTGCCCAATAACTGGTAAAAGATTGTCTAGATGTGATTATAGATACAAAGGGCCAACTTGCGGGAAAAGTAACAATTCTACAGGTTGTTTTGTTTCTTTTTTTCCCTAGGACACAATCAGTACTAAGGAAATGCTTTTATTTTCCCTAAGTTCACAAAAGGCATTTGATAGAGGTGTTGTGCACAGCTGGGAATGAGTACAGAATGACTCTTCTGACCATTTCAGGCTTGCAGGCAGATACAAATTCCTTCTGCTATTAGAGTAAGGAAAACCTGGTCTCTGTGCCTGGCTGGGAGCGACGGCCCTTCAATTCAGGGAAGAGATGTCTACACGCACCTGCAACCGAGATGCACCTGAGGCCGGGCCCTGCTCAGAGTGCAGAGCCAGCATGGCCCACCAGAGGGCTCAGCGTTGTCACGCGCTGTGCTGCGTCAGTGCCGCTTATGGCAGGCAATGAGGAGAAATAAGCTGCAAACAACTGCCAAACACGTGTGTACTTCATAGAATCATAGAATCGCTCAGGTTGGAAAAGACCTTAAAGATCATCGCGTCCAACCACAGCCTAACCATACGACCCTAATTCTAACAACCCTCCACTAAATCATGTTCCTGAGCACCACATCCAAACGGTTTTTAAACACATCCAGGAATGGTGACTCAACCACCTCCCTCGTGAGCCTATTCCACTGCTTCACAACCCTTTCTGTAAAGTGTTTCCTGATATCCAACCTAAACTTACCCTGGCACTTGAAACCATTTCCCCTCATCCTGTCACCTGTCACCAATGAGAAGAGACCAACCCCGCTCTTGCTGTAAGCACCTCTCAGGTATTGGAAGACAGCAGTAAGGTCTCCCTTAATCTCCTCTTCCCCAGACTAAACAGCCCCAGTTCCTCCAGTCTCTCCTCGTGGGGCATATTTTCACAAACCTTGTTGCCCTTCTTTGGACATGCTCCAGCACCTTAATGTCCTTTCTGTACTGAGGTGCCCAAAACTGAACACAGTACTCAAGGTGATGCGTCACTGGAGCAGAGTACAGTGGCACAGACTACTCCACTGCAGAGATGAAACACTGAAATTCTTGCAGAGAAAAGCAAACAGGGACAGAAGTTCACAATAACTATTTTTTTATTACATTACAATAAATAGGAGCAGTACAGTTTGACAAAAAAAAAAAAAAAAAAAAAAAAAAGACAAATTCCAGATCACCTCACAGCACATACTCCTAAAAACATTAAAAATTTTAAAACAAACAGAGGTTTTTTGTGTTTTTTTTTCTTTTTTTTTTAAATGTAGTATCTGGTATTACCAACATTCCTAGGTCACGCAACCAATGATGGAAAAACTGGATCACACTGCATATGTTCCACATCAAATAAAGCACGATGTACAAAATGTGCATGTTTCAGTTTACACTATACAAAAATAGTTAAAATACATTCCAGGTAAACATATTACATTAAGAAGTCATTCTAGTAAGAAGTTGGCACTCAAGAGGAAAAAGCAGAAGTATTTTCAACATGAAAACACAAGACAGTGGAATAAAGAAATGTTAGGAAAGGTTTACCATCTATGTAGCTTTATGTAAACTTCAGACAAAATGATTGGTATACAGTTTGATGGTCTTTGAAGGTAATAATTGTATTGCTTCACAGAATGAAGTGTAGAAGATTGTGTGTCTGTATTTACCTACTGCAGAGATCCTATGTGACGTAACTTCTTTTTTTCCTAAGTTAGGGCAATGAGACTGGTTAAAATAATGTTCAGTTCTAAGAAAACCAGTAATAATGTTTACCAGGGTTACATAAAGCTACTGTAAGAAGGTGTTACTCCCTGACATATGGCAATGTAATGTATTAACGCAGCAAGTGATTCACATGTTCAGTTAGCAGTTACTGCCAGAAAAGAAAGCATCCAGGTATGTCCTTTGAAAACATTTCAAATAGGGAAAGACAGAATAATTGAGATCAACTTGTGCAAGCTGCAATCCAACATGCTTCACCAAATCTCTACAAATATTAAGACAAAACTGCACAACAGTGGCAAGGATGAGTATTTTTCTTCTTTTTTTTTTTTTTTTTCCTTTAAGTCAATAAGGGCTATTATAGGGCAATTTTATAATAATTTGATTAGATTGGTAGCTACAGATCAGACCTACTGAAAAACTTATTTTATCTATATATATCTTGATAGCAGAGCTGTATAATCCACGCTTGATTATTAAGATATTTCTGCTAAATTTATTTCCCCTAACAGTTTTTAGTTAATTAATATGAGAATTTCAGAGTTTTACATGCAGAGTGACTCGGTTACCAAAAATCTTTAAAGTCACCTTAAGATCGCTGTTGTTAGCTCAGGGTATACTATCCAGCTTTGCTATCTTCTTCATATCTAATCATATATTAACTACCATGTGCAAATAACCGCCTCCAAATTGTTTTTAGCCTTGGAAGCTGTAAAATGTTGTAGGACATTAAAAATTTATCAGTATTCCTCGTTGGCCCTTAATATGTATTAAGTTATGTTCTCCTGTTATAATTTTTCAATTTTCTTTTTCATAAGCTAAAATACATCTCACACTGATGCTGAAAAGATGGGGGCTGCTGGGGGGCTGGGAGAGCAGTCAGTGCAGGCAGGGAAAGGCACTCATTTGTTAACTTCTCAGGCGCATGAAAGAATGTGCAGCAACGCAGACAGCACGCTTCCCCTGCCAGCTTTGCAACTCTCCACCTAACAGTCACTGCTGATTTTTGCTGTAGGAAGCAAAATGTGTGCCTGCCGTCGCACCTTTGACATCATATAAATGGTCTAAGTTACACTGGTAGATTCAAGTGATACCGTGTAAATTTTCCAGGTGGTTTAGATATAGGTTAAGTTTGGGCAATGCTGCTATTCCCTTTTCCAAACTTTCAGAACTTACCAGTGCACTGTCCTACACTACCCTCCTTCAGTGACTTCTGTTTTACTTTTGGTACACAAAGTCATGCTTCCAATTCTGTTCTGCAGCTGACTGGGTACCAGTGAGCCTTATGGCACTGAGGCAACTAACACAGCCTAGCGCTGTAACTTTTGCAGGAAGAAAACAGGAACTGGCAGCACCGCAAACACTAGCTCTTACTTTGGTGCAGAATAGTTAGACTACAGTACCAAAAAGGAAACCTGAATTCTGCATTAATTCTGATCGGAAAGGAAAAAAAAAAAAAAAAAGAATCACAAGAGACTTAATCACGGAGAAAGACAACATTTAAATCCTTGGTCTAGTTTCATGACAGTCTAGACATCGGAATGCCACTCACCAACCATTTAATCTGTGCAACAAAACTAGCACTTCACAGACATCACATAAACAACACTGAATCTGGAAACCATGTTCTATGCTGAAGATTAGTGCAAATTCCACACCATTTTTATGGCATAGTGGATTTCCAAATTATTTGCATGAAGCAGCTAAGTTCAAGCTCATTCATTCACTGATTTGAGGTTACTAGAATTTAAAATTCTGCTCCTATTTTTACATAAAATGGGCATGTGGAAACATTTCATGCCACCCTTGGGGAAAAAAAATCAAATGGTTTTGATTTACTATATAATTTAGGATTCATTCTGATTTAATTCTTATGATAAATTCTGGATCCATGTATGAAGTAACCTAAGAAATTGAATCAACTTATCTATTAAGGCTTTCTAGTATTTCCTGGAAACACTAAGGGTGAAATCTCGTCCTACTGAACTACCTGAAGATTTACCACTGGGAGCTCAGGAGAGCTAAGATTGCACCTTGGTGTCTTCAGACAGAAAAAGTTAAGTGAAAGTTTTAAAGCAATACATCAACAACAGGAAATCAATCTAATCAGAACTTTTACTTTTTCCATTGCCAGATGTGCATTAGTGTCTTTTTTTTAATTTTTCTTTTTTTTTTTTTTTAATAGAAAAAATATAGTATTTAAGGAGTGACTGAGACAAATTGCAGTGAAAAAATTTTTTTGTGAAAGTTTTATCTTTACATTCAATAAAGTTGATCTGAAATGCTACAAGACTAGATGCCTAGAAGCAAAATCTACAGGAAGACTATAAAGGCTTCTGGTCTCTCTATATTGCAGTCAGTCTAAACTAAAAGAAAATCTGAAAATAAATTCTTTTTTTGCTAACTAGTCTGTTTTCCCAACCAGATTTAAAAAATAAAAAATAGTAAAAATTAAGGGGGATGTTAGAACATGTAGAGCATCATTTCATTGTTTTGTTTACACACAGAACAGAAGTTCACAATCAGTAAGAAAAGTAGTAAGTTAGCAACTGTGCATGCACCAAAGAGTCCTAAGACAGTTCTCAGGTTTTTGTGTGTTTTTTTTCTGTTTTTATTTTTCTTCACAGGCATTGCTAGTTCAAGAACCAACACTCAAAGAATACTGGCACTTTAAGAGGAATGAAGTTTCCACTGTCATTTAAAACAAGCATTCAGGTAAAGCTAACAGGATCATGAAGCAGAAAGTAAAGTAATGCTAAAAACAAATGCTAATAATTTAGTGTAATGTACAAAAATTACTTCAGTACGTCTTAAGAATAAGGATACACTGTATTTACATAATTATACACTTTGTCTTTGTCTTCTTTTTCTTCTTTTTACCGTCTTTGCTCATCTTCTCTTTGTGTTTTCTGATTTCTCGAACTAATGTATAGAAGGCATCGTCAACACCCTAAAAAGATACACAGATACACACATTATGATCACCTTAACAGACTCGGCTGCCTGCTCATGTACAGCCTCGTTTCACCTGAGCTGAGCAGGAGAAGCCTGCCCTGCAGGAAGCTGTGTCAGGAGAGCTGACAGCATCCCCTCCTCGCTGAGGCCCTCACAACACCCCAAGAGCAGGCTGTGGGTTGTAGGAGTTGTCGGGACACCAACACCTTTTTGAGCATTCCCTTGTCTTTGGGAATGGGCATGTTGGGAAAAACTGAGATGGTGGGAGACTGCAGCTGTCTCCTGTTTGCATGAGAATTTACATGAGAATGCATACATCTGATGGCATCCCTGTGTGCAGCTCTGCAGGAGAGCAGCTCTAGGGAGCAGGTGGCCACTGTGTGAGCAAACCCTCCTGGCTGCAGGCTGAGGATCAGCCACCTGAATGAGCCACATTTAGATTATAAGGATGTATAGTACTATTGCTGGATTTCAGAATAAAGCTCTGAAGCATTTGTTAGCTTTGCTTACGCTTAAAAATCTATACATAGCTTTAAAATACAAACACAAGAGCAGGAATTCAGTACCAAAGAGATAGATATGACTCATCCACGTACTCAGCTCCTTTTATCACACCACAGGTTTCTTAAAAACTCTACATAAACAAATCATTCGAATTAATCATGCTGCAATGATCAGTCAACGTTTGATAAATCTTTCCATTCAACTTATGCAAAGACACATGGAACAAACTGTCTGTAGTCTATCATATATCATGTACAGCCACTTAAAACCTTCAGAGCTCCAACAGTTACACTACACACACAAAAGCTAATGTTTCTTCACATTGAATAGTTTGTCTACTTTTGGGGGATAACTGCAACTGACAAAATTTATTACTTTTGACCAGACACCCATAAACCTGATGTGACTCATAATCAAGTGCAATTTTACAGGCTTTACTTTGTAATGACCTATTTATGTGCAGTAGCTGCATAACGTTATCATATCACAGCAGCCAGCTGCACCAGCACAGAACTGGGCTGAGAAATCCAGCCCTGCAGCCAGCAGACTTCCTGTCAGCTACTGTGCCCTCAAGCTGCCAATAGAAATGAGCACTCTTGGTTTGCTCCTGTGTATATTAACACTTACAAATAAGCAATATTAGATCAAAGCCCTTCACTGCCTATCCTCTGAAACTGGTAATAGAGTTTCGCAAGGTCTTATATAAAATACATGTGCATTTAAGTTGCTCTATATTTGAAAATATTATTTGCTAAAATAAAATTGATGTAGTGTACCTTGTAAGAAGTATGCATGGCTCTGTAAAAGGTGAAGTTTTTTGAGAATCAGAAAAGGTTGGCGTTATTTTATAGAGGGAGAATATTTTACTTATAATTTCAGCCTTAATGCACAAAGTGAACATTTAGCAAAGTTCATGCAGGGAAATGATCTACAAATAGCAACAGATCACAGTGTATCTTTTGCAGTTCTTATCCCAGCCAACCAGGAGGGAAGTATTAAGAACCAGTCATACAAGGGCTTAGGTTGGAAGGGACCTCAAGGATCATCAAGCTCCAAATCTCCTGCCACATGCAGGGCCGCCAACCTCCACATTTAATAATAGACCAGGCTGCCCAGGGCCCCATCCAACCTGGCCTTGAACACCTCCCTGGGCAGCCTGTTCCAGCACCTCACCAACAGAGTTTGTCACAACGGTCAACAACAGAGTTTCATTCTTACAACATAAGAATGATGTAAGAACGATCCTTTGCACAATATTCTTCTATGAGACTGTTCACATTTTGTTACAAAACTACCCTTCAGCACTTCAGGCTCATCATTACTGTGTTACACATTACAACATTCATTACAAGGATAGTTGATGACTCTCAGCAGTGTCTTCAAGCAAGATGCACTTAACAGAAATTGTAACTCAAGTCTTCAAATGAGCAACCTTCTCTCCTCAAACTAGTTTTTATACAAGGTATTTTATCTGTGTTTTAAGTAATACTGTGGCCCTTTAAGCATGTGACTTCACAGTTAAGGCTGAGATCTTCCACTGCACCTCCTGAAGTGGTAGTCTCAAAGACAGCATGTTGCAAAATACTTGGGAATAACTTGCTTTTGTCCTTGCATTTATACCTTTGCAGAGCAAGCCTTTACAGTTGTTAACTAGGTAGTTTTGGTTCTGTCACAATTCATTTTAAGCATAAACTGTAAATACAACATAGAAAATATTTAGAGTATTTGTGTGTTAGAACTGGAGATTCAAGAAAAATGGAGATCCTTCACTTTTCAGTCTGTGAATTAAATCTTAAAAATGCACTTAGAATACAAGTAGTGGACACTCCACAATTACAGAAGATCTCTGAAGGCATTAGTACTACAAACAAGATCAAGAGTGGTCAATTTCCCAGTTACCCTCTTTCAGTAGCAAGGGACCACACGCAGCAGACCTTTCTCCCTCTAACACTGGAGTCATTGTGTACAAACTTTTCAGAAAGCAGGAGATGTACCGAATGAGCGCTTTCAATCCACGCTCAGGATTAGAAACTCAGAATTCAGAGAGCATGCTCAGAGCTGTAGCACACTGCTCTGGAAAACACTGGTTTAGAGCAACTTGCTGCATACAGGACAGCTTGCTCATGGCATTTGTTTTTCCAAAGGGCAACTAAGTGAAGGGAACAGAAAAATCAGAATGTTCAGAAAGCAGTCCAATCCTAGCTACAGCTTCTTTTTGGAGCACTACAATTGCGTTATCTAGTGGCTGTACAGAAGTCTAGATGTCTGGTTATGTGTTTACAGACATGCAAGAGACTTGGCAAGTAGCCTGAATCTGTCACCCTACACACCCTAAATTCTCAAGGAATTCGGATTCCTAAGGACTACAGCCTCAAATAGAGTCCTTTAAAGTATATCTCATACACACACAGAGTCATGAGAAAAAGAAATTACGCATACACCTCCACAGTGCTACTGAAAAATCATGAAATTAGTTTTAATTAAGAACTGGTAAGTTAATGAGCTTTCATAAACTGGATATTCCAAGAGGTACAAAAACACCCTGAACAAATTTGATAACCCATAGGCAAGAAAGGAAGATATACACTGTGCATCACTCCAACACTTGTTACAACGAGCAAGCCTCAAATACACCATTAGGTGCTGCTCACCTTAGCTCATCTAACATACAGCAGGCTGAAATAGAATGCATTTAGTCTTATTAAGTGGGCAGTAATACAAGCTGGAGTGTTTTAAATGCTGGATTTCTCACGCCACTATCATCACTACTGTGCTACAGCTGTAGTGCAAGAATTTTGGAGTATATCATCCCTAGCTTAATCTCCAAATATGAAGTTGCTGCAAAGACTATCAGTAACTTGAAGGTATTTATGTAGAATTCATTTGAAAATGAAGACAAGTGTTTCCTCTGCTGAGCAGATACTGAAAGCACTACAGCCTTCTGTTTTTTAAGTAAGGTATGTAACAGAAAAAAAAGGAAAAAAAAGTTATTGATTGCTGACAAAAGATCTTCCTCAGAGGGGAAAAAAATAAAAACTCATTTCTCTTTGAAGTAGACAGAAAAAGTTGGAAGCAGATGGAAAGGAAGTACAAGGGCTGCTCTGAAAGTAATGCCTCCGACTTTATAATGCTGGCCCATGACTTCAGATGGATGTTGTTGATATGGCAGCAGAGGTTGAACTTCCCTACCAGTATTCCATTACATTTTGTTGTTGTGGGACAGATGGCAGCAGAGCAGGCAGTCTGACAGAATGGTGTCTGACACAAAAGTGCATATGAAGGTTGTGTCACTGAATTTGTCCATGTTGAAAAATGGCACCCACTGACATTCCTCAACACTTTCTGAATGTTTACAGAGACCAAACAGTGAGGTGGTGCTCTTCAGCAGTGATGACAGCGGTGGCACCTTCGCTAGTGCACATTTTCAGGAATGAGTCGTGCAGCTCTTGTTCATTTCTGGTGAAAAAGCATTGCTAATAGTGGTGACTATGTTGAAAAAGAGCATTTTGTAGCTGAGAATGTGCTCTATCAAATAGTGTTATTGTGTTCTTTGTATCTGTTGCAGTTTCCATGGAAATAAATAGGAGGCATGGCTTTCAAAGTGACCTACCTATATGTTCTCTGAGCTGCTAAAGGAAAAAAAAAAAAAAAAAAAAGCAGCATCTTAAAATATGAAAAGATTCCTCCACTTAAAACACAAAAAACAAAACAAAAAAAAAAAACCCTATACTCCTCCTATGCTCCTCACAGGAAAGTCCACGAAAAGGAAAATCAAATAGCATTAAAGTACGAATATACAAAATAAATTTTAGTTTGGGTTTTGCAAATAAATGCTTCCATCACTCCCCATTATCAGAATTAGTCCAGTAAGTTACTGTAAATAAGTAAAAAGAAATAAACTTTCCCATAGGAAGAGGGGCTCACAGAACAAAGTCAATCCATTAACAAGGTGTAGGGCAGGGGCTTAGTAGTAACACTTAAAAGCCCTTCCAAGGAAATAAAAGACATTTCACATTGAGACTATACTAGCAAAGAGCAAGAAATGGAAAAGCTGGCCTTAAGAATGCTACTTTAAGGATGCTTAAGCAATTTTAATTCATATTACTCTCATCAAAAGCAGTCTTGCCAAGCTGCTTTTAGTTATTTTTTAAATAAATACAAAAAAAAAAAAAGTTTTTTATTGGCACTAATTTTATTGGTACTTGGATGCAAAACTTGGGTAGCGTCATTACTAGAGTTTCCAGTTTCATGAAAAGGAAGCCTTTGATACAAATAGTATCACAAAGCATCTTTTTTCTTTTTTCTTTTTTTTTTAGAAAACATCTAATGATGCAGCTCAAAGCAGTCATTCATCACTAAAAAGCTAAGAATATAATAAGTTTTTACTAGATGTGCTCATGCTTACAAAAGAAGATTCTCCCCTTCCACCCCCACTCCTTATTAAAGGAAATCTTCCTTCAGTTACAACAGTCTTCTTAAAGACAAGTCCAATTCCTCTTACTTTCTGCAAGCTGTTTTACAGTGTGAAAAAAACTTTTTCAATGGGTTTTTAAGCAATAGGAAACTCCACATCATCCTCCATTAGAGGAGTAACAGACCACACTCTCACAGTAAGAGGCAAAGAATCAACTCAAGGGGCTATCGCGATGGTTTACCCAAACATCACTGGAAATGATTTAGACTAGCACTTCTCACACAATGCCAATTCTTCCCTCTCCCCTTTCTTTTGCTTGCAGTGCAGGGTATTGATTTAAAAAAATGATTATTTGTGAGAATCCTGCAACTGTTCTTTCCAGTTGTACTTCACCATTGCTTTTTCCTCCCCTGTATAAAAGCTCCAAAAAAAAGATAAAATAATCAAGAAACCTCCTTCTACATCTCAAAAAGATTGCAAGTTTTATGATCCTCTCTCCTCAGTTCATCAGCCTGAAGATGCACTCAACATACAGCTTCTGTAGTATCTGCAATTAATCCGCGTTAAAACATTTTCCTCCCAAATTCCTGAGGCACAAAACAAAATCTCTATTTTTACAGATGGAGAACTTGATACGCAGTAAAGATCTTCTTTTAACCTATTTATCAAAAAAAGAAACAGGAAAAACAAAGTAAATCTATAGGTGTTTGCTAGGTATATTATTCAGGACTGCCATACTGAAATCTGAATGATATTATATAATGTAATCAGTTAATCATAAAATATCTGATTTGCAAAATACTGTTGATCAGTGTTATTCAGCAAATGACTTTAAAACTTACCCTATTACATTACAAAACTTACCCTGTTACATTACAAGGCATTTTTTAATTTTCATGCACCCTGGAGTCTTTTCTTCTTTGCTGATTTTTTTCACTCTGTACTGTCGAATCTCTCGCACCAATGTATAAAAAGCATCCTCCACTCTCTGCATTGTAAAACACAACTCCTTAAAAACTGCTTTATTGACAATGTTGACATATTGGAACACCATGGCAGGGGAAAAAAAAAAAAAATACCAAAATTATGAGCTTTACTTGAGAGAAGTCTATGGATATCCAGATGGCCCACAGAAAGTCTGCACTCATATTGGGTCCAGAGATGATAATCAAAGATCCCATCCATCAGAATAGATGGAAAATTTTCTCCCATTTCTTCCAGTGTTGAAAACAGAGCTTCAATTTCTGAATATTTTTGCATAATTTTGTGGGTGTGAATGTATTTTGCAGACAAAAAGCCCTGTGAGACTGGTAACTAGGGGGCACTTACATACAGCTAGCCAACTATTTTCACTTCTTAGCCAAAGCCAGAACCTGTCACTGTTTGGGCTGGCAAAGAAAAGTAATCTTGTTTATCTTCTGTACTTTAAATAACTACTTGCTTTGCAAAATTTGTGCAGCAAGCTACTGAAGTGTAGAAAAAGTTCATAGGAGTTGATAAAGCAATAAATTCCCTTAAGAATATAAAATTCCAGAGAAAACTGTTTTTAAAGCTTTTTTAGAGAGCAAGATTATGCTAGCAGGTTTAGAAGAATGGGTTTCTGAGTCATGGCAAAGTGCTTTCTAAGAAGTATCTCAATGGTATTTCAGAATAACTTTCCAATGTAAATACTGTAATAAGAGAAGTTATTTTTCCACGCTGACAAGGCAACAAGTTCATTACTGATGATGTGTAAAAGCTTGGTTCAGATCCTCATGTAAGGCACACATGAGTTCTCTCTGGGCCAGAGTCAGGCCCTATGGCAGCACTACATCCATACAGACTCTGACCTGCTGCTGCTCTTGTCTTTGTTCGGCTACAGACAGCTGCTCAAGCACACCAGGGCCAACAGAGCAGCATTTCACCCTCTAGTCTCACATACTACCTCTCCACAGCTATGCCTTTACACCACTTAGAGATAAGGATACCATAAGCATTTAAAGAAAAAATAATGAGGATTGGTTTGTTTCAGCAAATAGGGAAGTACAGCGCTATCGTTAAGTTGGTGGCAATGTTTAGCTACAGCTTTTAAAGGAGAAGCAAATCTCTCCTCAGTCGACCTCATGACTTGTCTCTTCAGTCAGATCAACACTGTTGTTAATTTAACACAAGCTCATTATTTGGAAATAAAAATGAAAGAGACTGAACATCAAGAATGCAGATTAATTTAAACCCCAGAACTTTATTATTACTCAAAATCTGAGATTCTGTATGACAGATTTTCTTTAAGTTACTCTCCTGCTCATCTTTATATTGTGCACCCAATAATGAAAATAGCTAACATTCCCTGCTACAGTTAGTGGGTCACTTTTCATGAACCACACTATGGGCTATCTTATTTAAGACTGCTGCTTATTTGTGAGTTCTTCCAAACTAAAGTCATTCGAATTTAAAGACTAAATTAATTTATTTCTTGGGTGATATCTGTTACACAAGATGTGTCCAGTAAGCATGTAGTGAACTACAGACAAGTTGAGCCTTCTTAGGTTCCAGGTCTTGAAAAATTTAAAGGAGCTATTACAAACATCAAAACTCAAGTAAAGCTCATGCTTTCATGTTTTCCTAGAAGGCATGGAAACTTATTCCTGAGGAGGAAAGATTCAATATTGATCAGCTGCTACGTGCCAAAGCACAGGCTGTACGAGAATCAACGCTTTGCAAATCTACTGTTTTGCAGTAGAAATACATAATTTGATTATGGAGATTTCACATAAATAATCAGGCAACAGTTCGTCACTCTATGTTTATTGCCATCTTTCCCATCACCAACAGGAGCCATGATTTGCTTTAGCAATGCAGAGAGAGGCAGAGAGACAGACAGAGTGAAAAAAGAAATTGCTACTACTGCCACCATCAAGAACAGTCTTATGAATGCTGTTGAGGAAAATTATTCTGAAAACAAATGCATACAAAGAAACATTTGTGCTAATTTCAATAGCACAAGGTGACGTTTTTAGAGAGCCAGGTGTCAAGCTCTTATAAACACGAGTCATTTTAATACCAATTTCCTTTAAGAGTTTTCAATATTACTTTCTTAAACAAGCCCGGTTTACACATCTAAAATATAATTAACCAGCCAACAGAAATGGAAGCAAAAAATACCCTCTGGCAGAGTTTAGAATTTGAGCGACGTGAAGAACCCATGATCTCAATGGCAATGTTTTCAACATGCTTCTGACTTAGAAGGTTGTCAAACATTCAACTGAAAGTCGTGTAACTGAGGTAAATGGCACAGTAACAAACACCAGATCTAGTAGCCCTTTGTCAGGATAACCCTGCCCCTCCTCTCTCACTCCCATGATGGGGGACTATGCACTACATGCACAGGGAAGAATTTAAAATTAAAGGTTGTGTCAGACAGGGAGAAGTAAGAACAGCTATAAAAATAAACCCTGACAATTCAAACTCTTCTGCATAAGGACTGTGAAAGGATAACTGATGCAACATGCACTATAAAACCACCAGTACACACACTGGCTTACATATACAAAATAGCGATAGTGCTATTTATAAAAGTTACATAATATCCACTTTAGTCAGTGGTTTAGCTAACAAGAGAAGAAAGAACACCCCATTAACCACAACCAATAATCTACAGCCCTATACCCAACCTGTAAGATCCACCAAGTTAATACTTTACTGCTCAACTCAACAATTTGTATGAAAAAAGAAAAAAAAAAAAAAATCACACAAGGATTTGTGTAACAACATGACTTTTATGCCAGTCAGAATGGAATGAAAACCAATTACATTAGCTTTTAAAACACTTCCATTTCAGTGTTATTTCCTTTCCTACTTCTGGCCCCACCTATCAATTATATAAAATCTTAAAATCGGGATTAGTTGAAAGAGATACAAGGTAATGCCTGAGCACACTGCACTGTCTTTTAAAAGACACATCTCAGCAATCTAAACAGAATAGACAGGTAACTCCACTGCAGTTTCACCTCCCTCACTTCCTCACCCTGAAGCCCTTTTGCTTCTTGTTGGTCTCCAGCAAAGCCAGGGCAAAAGGAATGGCAAAAGCAAGTGGGCAGCCGGGAGCCCTCCAGCAGGGCATTAGTGCCAGCAGCTGCATAAACGCAAGAGTAAGAATGTTCCTGCTGCTGAATAATCTTCTTGGGCCTTATATAGACTCTCAAAGTTATCAGGCCATCAGCTACACTTGCCCAATAGCACAGGTTCTTCATATAGCCACAGAAAGGATCAGATGTATAGATATCTCCTTCTCTCCCTCTCTCATTTCCTTTTACACCAAGGACTGAATTCTGCCTACTAGAAATACATTCTATGGGCCACATCCAGCTCATAAAATGGTTTGACTCCTCCACACCCCCACTTCAGAGAATGACTTTGGAAGAAGGTAAATGTACATATGTATTTTATATCAATTAATGTGACTTAAAAGTCGTAACACACACACGTATATATATATACACAAACACAAATATTTAGATGAGCTTGCTGTACTTAAAGATCAGCTCCTTCTTTCAATTCCATTCAATCTTACCATTTTAATACACTGCATCATTAGGAGATTTAATGCCACACTGTGAAATAAGCATATCTAATGGTTCACCTTTTGAGAATGTTACCTTCCAGAATAGACCAGTAGGTATCCCCACCATAAAATCTGAGACTTTTGAGTGACTACTCATCTGCAGAGGGTGTAAAGATCAGCACTGAAAAACTAAAGGCCATCCCCTTTCTATAATATTTCAGTTGACACCTCTAGAAATATGAAGTAAAAAAAAACACCAAGAAATAAGTTGCAGCACTTCATACATGAGTCATGATTGTGCAGTGAAAAGTACAAAGCTCCAGCAGACCCCTTAGAGGCACACCTGGGTTAAAGAGAAACAAAGCTGATACTACTTTGCATAAGTGAAGACCAGAAAACTGAACAGGAATGGCAATTTGTGAGTGTGAAATTTTTCACTAGGTAGGCTTATAGGATAAAGTGAAGACTGGGACTTCTTTGAACATTACATCATTTTCAATCCACTTTCATTAGAGGATTTGAGAAGAGTATTCCTTAAACAAGACGTGACACTATATAGCAGGCTGAACAAAGTTACATCTAGATGTTAATACAGACTTTGTATTTCAAACCTCAAATGCAATTTCAGAGTTCTTCCTTTTTATCTTAACATCTCAATGACAGCCACTAACGCAGGAGCTTCTAACCACCATAATTATCCAGACCATTTATATGCCACACTCTTTCTTGTGCCTCATTGATCATCAGCCATTGAAGTTCTGTAGCTCTATTTCACTTACCCTACCTGACAAGGGTTTACTGGCTCTTCCTTATTGCCTGAAGTTAGAATTCCATTGAATCCTCAGCAAAGTTTCAGTAATTGGTCCAGGCCTCAACTTGTCAGAAACTTGGGTGGGTGCAGCATATTTGCACTAATAAAATTGTCATTCCTTTTAATATAGAAATAATTTATGTACTGTTTACAAAGAAGTTCTGTCAAGTGATGCAGCTCCATCTATTCAGCAGATGCATGACATTACTCAAACTGCAGCACTCTGCCCTTATTTGCATTTTTCTGCTATACGTATGTACCGATTTACATGCAATACTTCTGAAGAGGCAGAGAATAAAAGTTATTTGACCACTCAGATCTGCCGTAATTCCGTACTGAGTGTAAGTCCCTGTTCTCCTGTGAAAAATATCAAACCCCAATGCAAACCAACTGTTTTTTTCTGGTTTTTTTTTTTTTTTTTTTTTTTTTTTTAAAGGAATGGTTTCTTCAGTACATAACCAGTTTCATTTATACTGTATACTTATCTTCTTTTGAGTGCAGATATACTACCTCCTTCACCTTTCTCCCAGAGTTACAGAAATACTGAAAGAGCTCTAATACTGTCTCTTACATCTACAGCAGCTGAGTACAACAAACAAATGTGTGCTCTAAAGATTTGGAAAGTTATCGCTTGACACAAGCAATTCACCCTGCAGAAATCATAGAATGACTTACAGACCTTAAAGCCTACCTAATTCCACTCCCGGCCATGGGCAGGACTGCACCCAACAGCTCAGGCTGCCCAGAGCCACATCCAACCTGATCCTGAACACACCCCAGGGATGGGGCATCCACAGCTTCCCTGGGCAGCCTGTGCTCCAGCATCTCACCACCCTCTGAGTAAAGAATAGTAAAGAATTTCCTCCTAGTATCTAACATCCAAACCATCTGTAGCTTCAAAAAAAAGACTTGCGGTCAATCGCTTACTTATAAAAAGGTATTTGAAGCACGTTCCACTCATGTTAAATTAACACCTTAAAAGATTCTTTCTTTTGTCATTGAGGCTTAGAATAAAGTAATGTACTGTCTGCTTAATCCTCTTGCAGAGGAGAGAAAACAAACATTTCACCTCTAAACAGGTGTACTTTTTACATATAAAGCCTAGCATAATAAGAATTCTGCAACTGACAGTGGAGAGTACCAGCAGCCCAGGTCTCATTCTTTCAGTTTGCGCAACAGAAGCAAATCACAAATTAATAAACAATTATCAGCAGTCAGAGAGCTGACAGAAAGAAAAGACACCACAAGAATTTCTACTCTGAAGAAACAAATCCATTGCTGTAATGATTGGTAATGCTCAGAATGATTAACTTGATGAAAACTGAGCTGAGTGCTACATTTTGATTTGTAAGTTGTGAGCTTTACCTGTCTTGTCTTTGCTGATGTTTCAATAAAAGGAATTCCATAACTTCTTGCTAAATCCTGAGCTTGTTTTGTATCTACTGTTCTGGAAGGCAAATCACATTTGTTTCCTACTAGCACCATTGGGACATCTTCAGAGTCTTTAACTCTTTTTATTTGTTCCCTAAAGAAAAAAAAAAAAAAAGTTTATTTAACAGATATTAATAGTTTATACAGTAGATTATAAAACACTAAAACAAATGAAATTATGGCATTTCAACATCATTCCTTATATTAATTCACTGCACATTCACTATTAGAAGCTACTAAAAAATAAATAAATTGATCAAGTCCTATCACTATCAAGCTTATTACTTTATTCTTAAAAGGCTGGCATGTTGCAGCAAGTGTTTCTATCAGCAGTGCTCAGTAAGCCAAACTGCCATAGCTTCTCATGTCACTACACAAGAATCTTCCCCAAAAACAACAGTTAATGTCAGCTCTGGTATAAATCTTACTACCCATCTCCCATACTTTGCACTCACAATACCCAGTTCATTTGCTGAGATAAAACAGTCAAAAGCCCTCTGCCTGTACTGTGTTTTTCAGGCCAGGTCAGCATCATAAACTATGCACTTAGATAAAGAGATTTTAAACTCCGAAGACCACTAGTCTGATTCTCTGAAAAGAGAAATCTGGTACAGAGTCTTTTAAAAGACTAGCTAGAAAATGTTTTTACCATACCATTTAGATGTACTTGTAAAGAATCTCAAATAACAATCATTTATTTCTTCTTTTCTTTCCTTGCTTTCTTAAACAGTCTATAAGTCTTCTCCTTAATGCAGTCGTTGTTTTCAGTTATTTATTTAGAAATATTCAGTTTCAGTCAGCAAAGTCATCCACAGGTGTGGGAATGCACAGGAGGAGCTCCTGCATTCAGCTCACAGCGCTGAGTTAAAACCCAGAAGGCCTCCCCGTGCAAGTCTACAACTATTTCTTTATGAAGCTTAAAAGCAAACTTCACACTCCTTTTTGCCTTATGTCAACACCTTCCCATTTCCTTCCTCCTCTACAGACAGAGGAAACTCCTTTCTAATAATCTGGTTAGACAATGGAGATGTAGGGTGTTTTTCTGAGAGCGAGATATTTTATATTTTTTTATCTCTACTTGAGAACTCTAATCTATTCCATTTTTATTAGGAAGCTGCTGGTACATCACATTCTTCACTTACTACATTTTAGATATAGTGAAAGGTATACAAAGACTGGCTAGCTCAATTTCAGTTTGGAAAAGCAACAGTCCTGAAACAAAGGGCGTACAGAACTCTCCTGATCGCACAGTTGCTACAGGAAGGTAAGCCAGCAGTAAACTAATTTTGTAGCTAGAAATCTACCAGTTTAGCAACTGAAATCAACACTACACTACCAAATGAGCTGAACTGCTAGCATACAGGATAAGCTATATATAATACATATAATATATGCTACACAATCCAGACAGCTACAGCTCCTCACTCTGATTACCTTGAACTATCATAAGGTATCCCACCTTAAGTGAGGAATCAGTGACTTCAATTTGTTACAAAATGAGCAACTTCAGTTTAAAAGTAGATGTTGAGTTTGTGGTTATTACTTACAGCAAGTCATTCCTATGCTACACAGCAACACAAACTCAAGAGCATTTAAATATTTAACTTGGAATAGCTTAACTTATGCATTTGGGAACAACCTTAAACTGATACTGCTAAAATCCGTGATCTTTGGTGGGATTTGCCTTCTAATACAACTCCCAAGCAGAATTCAATGTAACATGAAGCTAAAAAGCTATAACTTACTGGTATTGATAACAGAAGTAGAGACTGCTTCTACTTCCATTTTAGTGTAGCTGCCATCAAGCAAGCACAAGTTTCAATTTTTAACCAACTCAATCAGCCATCATCCAGGCTGTGAAATTTCATATGGGTATCCTTTTTATTTTTTTTTCTTTAAGGTGTCAGAGCCCACGTTACCATTTAGGTACCCATTTAGATACCCTTGCATGGGTATTTTCCTCCTCTTCCCCCAGAGAAGAAAGGCTAACAATATATTATCTGTAAATTTTAAACTGTGTTTTTCATCTTTAACCCACAATTTTATTTATGGAATAGGCAGAGTTTACTTTCAGATAATTTCTTACTACATAAATAATATCTATTAAGGCAGTAACAGTCATTCATAACAGAGAGCTTTCAGATACGTTGCCTGCTTAACTCCAGAATGAAACAACAGATTTTCAATTACCGAAAATTACAGACTTACAAATGGACAAGTAAATTGCAACACTGCTAATTTGCAAATTTTCCTTTAAGTGCTATTTCATGAGAGGTCAATTCATTATCCAGTGTAAAAAGCAAGCAACCCACACAGCTAATACATGAGTTAGTCATTTATCTTTCAGCATACACACCTATAATGGTGAATATCTTCAAAAGATTTTGTATTGTTTATAGCAAATACACACAGGAAGCCTTCTCCTGTTCTCATATATTGGTCCCTCATTGCACTATATTCTTCTTGACCTGCTGTATCAAGAATATCCAAGAGACAGGTTTCCCCATCAATTACTACTTGCTTTCTGTAGGAATCCTAAAGAAGAGAGAAAAAAAAAAAACAAACAAACATGGTTAAATACAAACAAAGTTTTTAAGCACAGATAGTTCAAAAGATGTTAAAGTTGTTTTCCAGTAGTTGATCATACCTGAAAACACTTATAATCCAATTTTACAGATAGGCAAACGAAAGCATAACTGGTAGCCCATCTTTCTGCTCAGACATTAATCCAGAAATCCAGAAAATGCCACTGGAAGGACATGTTCTGATCTGCATTCCGTGTCTTCAGCAAGTAACACTGCACGCGTATGCACATATGCACATACACACAGCATTCTTATTTCTCATTTTGTACAAAGAGACAAAAAGTTCAAATTGAATCCAGATCAAAAACCTCTTTGTTCATATGAGAATTGAAGAAAGCTGTAATCCTGATTTTAAAAGATTTAACTATGAGCTAACTCAATTGGGAAAAAAAAAAAAAGTGAAATGTGGCCTTCATTCTATGGATGTCAATAAAAACATCATGCCACAACATGTACAAAATAATAAAATAGAAAAAGTTCACAAGCAGAACAACTACTCCAAAAATCTATGCTTTTGGAAAGGAAGTAAAGCCTTCAGAGAGTCTTCAGAGAAAGAAGCCTTCAGAGTTTGAGACGGTAAAAGCTGTTTTATATCCCTAAGCAGCTGCTTATAACATTTGTTACCAAATTACCAAAATTTAGTAAATACATTTGAAGTTCAAGTTTTTCAGACAAGACAGAGCAACACAAAGCACAAAATCAGACACAAGCCCTGATAGGTTCCGAGAGATGCTGGAACAAATTATTTCAACACTATCAACTCAAAGTTTTCAGGTCACTGACTCAAGTAGCTGAAATCTGTACAGAGTCCCAAGCAGCTAAAAGTAATACTTATTTACAGGCCTTTTGGTGCTAGACTTCTGTAAGCACATAGTTTTAGCAATAACGAGAGCACGAGTCCTATTTTTTCATCCAAACCTCTATTTCCTACAAGCACTATTATAATAAGACCACGTCAGTAAACTTTAAAAATGTCACTGAGCACCACAAATTATTCTCAGTTAATAATACTCATAGCAAGTAAAAGGCGTCAAGAGGAAATCATGGCATAACCTTTCAGATCCTTTAGCTAGAGATTAACATAATATTGCTTGTGCTCTTGTTATATAAGCAGGATCTTTTTAATACTCTACAAAAAAAAAAAAAAAAAAAAAAAAAAAAAAAAACCACAAACTGAAGCTACTGTGAGGGGAACTGAAGTTGCAATTCTAGCCAACTTCAAGATGAATTCTGCATGGTCTTCCTTCCTTTGCATCAATTTTAAGCACTATACGCTGTGCACTTTATCAATTCGGTGGCTTGGTTTGTTTTTTTTAAACACAGAAGTTCGTTCTTTCTTGTTGCTAATCCTAAAAACAATCACAAGACAGCTGTATAAAATCAGTATGTTCAAGTAAACAAATGCTGGGCTCTTATTTATGTCGAGCCTCGATACAATTCAACAATATCAGGTAAAACGTTATTGACTTCTTACCCTTAACATACAAGTACAGCTCCAACATGATTCTGGAAGTATTAATGTCACAGAAGTGCAAATTCAGTGTTCAAGTAAGCAGTTGGCAGTCTTTGAAATATAAAAGCTGAGAGAAATACACAATCTCCAATGTATTTTAAAATAAGGCTAACATTCCATCTCAGCGCTTAAATGAGAAGGAAAAAAGCCTGCCCATCTTTATCCCAACTCACTTCAATCAACAGGAGATCTCCCACATCCTATCAACTTTATCACAGTTCAGCAATGTATTAACATAACTTCTGGCATTGCATCAGTCATAAAAAAAGCCCATTTCATTTTCTTCTTACAATCCGACTGCTACTTCAAAAATATGAATTTCTGTGCAATTCATCACTCTAGAGGGAAAGCAACTCTCCAAAGCTGAGCTCTAAACAAAAGCTTTAAGTAATTTTCATCAAAGAAAACCACTTTAAAATTCTTCCTGCAAGAAATGCTAGTTTTAATATGCCACACCAGCAGCAGCAAAGCTGCTTGAGCACAAAGCACAGCACAGGTAGACGAGCAAGGAATGCCTTCAGATAGTTTGTTCTGAAAGAAAACTAGAAGAGAGGATCTGAGATGGAAAAGACTAAGGATGTGAGAGAGAAAACTCACATTTATGATTTCCTACCAAGTTGCTGAAAAAATAAATATATGGCTTTTTCAGTTGCTGTTTTTTTCTACCCTCTCCCCTGCAAAAGAGTCAAGCCTAAAAAATCCTATTTGGCACTATATGAAAACCAAACCACCACATCAACAGCTCAGGTTGCTGAGACCTCCACAGCAGCATCACAGTGAATACCTGCCCACACAGCCCAAACGCAGATAACATTCAAATGTTACCATACTGTAAGAAATTACCAAGTCCAAGAAAAAAAAATAGTGCAGGATGAACTGAAGAACTCAAAGCTAGTTACACTGCTACAATACCTGTCATAGAATCATAATGGAATCACGGAATGACCTTGGTGGAAAAGGACCACAATGGTCATCTAGTTTCAACCCCCTTGCTACGTGCAGGGTTGTCAACCACCAGACCAGGCTGCCACATCCACATAAAGCCTGGTCTTGAATGCCTCCAGGGATGGGGCATCCACAGCCTCCTTGGGCAACCTGTTCCAATGTGTCACCACCCTCTCTTTGTGAAAAACTTCCTCCTAATATCTAACCAAACCTCCCATGTCTCAGTTTAAAATCATTCCCCCTTGTCCTATCACTGTTCACCCTCGTAAACAGCCATTCCCCCTCCTGTTTATATGCTGTCTTCATGTACTGGAAGGCCACAATGAGGTCTCCCCAGAGCCTTCTCTTCTCCAAGCTAAACAAGCCCAGTTCCCTCAGCCTTTCCTCATCGGAGAGGTGCTCCAGCCCTCTGATCATCTTACTGGCCCTCTACTTCAGAATGGAGTATCAGAACCCAACATGGGCAGACTCCCTTTTAACAACAAAAAAACCCTTCTCATGATGTTTTTGAAATCCAGCAGCTTCACTGCACACTGGAAGATATGGCAATGGAAAAGCACCTAACGTAGGACTACTGTATATAAAACAAAATGCAAACTAGAAATTAAATGCAACACTGTACATGACTCCAAATATGAACTTGTCACTTCTCTGAGTATGCAGACATTATCTACATCAAAGAGTTTCAATTTAATTAATCACACAGCCTGCTGTTATTGACCTTTCAAGCCATAAAAAATATAAAACACACACATTATGCTAAAGGAGCAATAATAATTCCATTTGTTCACAACAATTACCGTTAACTAAAAATGGCATCTCAGCTTCCTGTCACAAATTGAGTTTATCTGGAAAAAAAAAATCCACTGACTAAAGAAACCCCATCTAGGAGAGTAACTACTTTTTTTAGGAATCCACTCTACCAATGATTAAATATTAAAATATCATAATTATTATGAAGCTACTACTACATGTTGGTGGAAGTTCCACAGGTGCACAGGTCATTGAAAAACACACAGACTTAAATATCAGTATTCCTAAATCACCCAAGGGATTTTGCTAATCCAATTGAAAAATCCTTTGACAGCCAGCAAGGAGGACTGCTCCTTCTCCAAGTCACTGAAAACATGACCTAAATGCTAGTACATGTATGCTGACACTATAAAAAGAACTGATTTTAAAGTAATCACGGAAGATATTGCAAATAAAGATTTAACGAATCTCGACCAGTAGAGGGCATCAGTCCAACTGCTCTGTGCATTAAGCCAGAGCTCAAAGGGTGAGTGTACACACTTAGAAAAAAAACACTTAAAATTGCTTGGCTGTAAATGTGCTTTGACATCCATTTCAAGAAAGATACGAAATTGTGATAAACACAACAAAATTTATTTCTGAATAACAGGAGTTACTCAAGCACACAGTAATTTTATTTTTTTCCCTATCATCAACTGTAATAAATTCAGATACAAAGTACAAAATAAATACATGTTTTTTTGACTGGATCATGAGACATGAAGCTTCCCAAGCAGGTAAGTTATTTGTTCATTCACTAATTCCACTGAAAAGAGTACAAACGTGAATGTTAGAGAATGCATCTGTAGTTAAGCAACCAGTTTTTTTTTTTTCTCTCCTGCACTGTTTCAGCAATGTAAGAATTTAAGAAGAGATGAATTTCACAATGGTTACCATGAAAGATTTAAAACAACTGAACAACCAGGTAGGTATGGAACCCACAGTATACAACAAACACTCAGCTCTTGTCTATGCCTACTCCAAAATACCTCATTATTTTTGAGGAAAAGGCATGTTTTGGCAACAACAACAACAAAACAAAAACAAACAGTAGAAAAAGAAACAGTAGTCAGTGAAAAACAATAGTTGTGACACTACTGAAGCACTTATTTACTGGTCACAACCGTAGCCTTATTTCCTCATTGCACGAAAAGTGAGCCTTTCTACAGCTACTGTTCTTTGGCAGCCCCATACCAGAACTACACCTATACACAGGAAGCACAACCAAACCCTTCTGAAGGGATTGTGCCCTAGCCAGAAGTGAAGCATTTAAACCCAACTACAAGCCCCCTAGCTGAAACCCATCTGCTTCTCCAAATAACAGAGCACCCCACAGTAACTGAAGTACGTACTCCCTACAAAAACCTAACCAAGTTACAGAATTATAACACCATGAGCACACAAAGCGATCTACCAGGTGAGTAGATAGAATATCCATCCATAAGGTCTCAGGATTTACAAGGCAAAAACGGCAACCAACTCCCTACAAGTTCTTGGCTGAGTACAAGCAGACTAATGCTGTTACATTCAACAAGCTGTTGATGCAGGTAAAATCCATTAGGCTATAGGTTTCTCCCAGAAAATCATATTGTTTGACTGCAGACCACACCACAGCCTTACAGACAACCTACCCTGTCCATCACTGAATAAAAGCCGCTGCTCTAGAATTCAATGTCCTTCCTACAAGAACCGCATGTTTTATTATCATTAAAATGCCTTCAGCATTCCTCAAAATACTCAACTTGCTGATTAGCAAAAATCCCTCAAGTGATTTAGAACTGACATTTAAGTTCTTGCGTTCCTGAACGGTTTACATAGGTTTGTCCTTTTCAGACAACTTCTAACGTAGAACCTCAACAGTGCTTTCTGCAAAATTTAAATGTACCTCTAATCCAAGAAACCTAGATGATGAGCAAGTAGTACAAGTGTTACCAACAACTCTGTAAGTTCCTTTTGCAACCAAAAAGTAAAATCCCATTTTGCCTGTTCCTCTCAATGAGTTGTGTTTCTTGTTTTTTAAGACTGTTCTGGGTTGACATTTTGTTTTCAGATTTCAAATCTTAATAACTGAAAGAGCTACCTTGCTAGTGCAAGGTAAACATTCTTCCTATCCATTCACAAAACCTTCAGCAAGCATAGGGTAATCTATCTGGCCACGCGTCAGACAAAGTACACAGGCACATTAAAGGTAATCCCGAACACAGCCTGGTGCATCCCCCTTTGTGGAACACCAACTCAGGCCTGTACTTCACTGAAGTAAGACAGCCTCCTACCATCTTGGGACACTGGCTCCTTTCACTCGTGCCTACCTGAGAATGACTCCAGAACCATTTCTGAGTCACCACATTAAGCCCAGATTTATACCCTTGCGATCCCTTCAAGTGAGGTTGGAAGCACCTCATTGTGTAAACATATAAGTGAAGTCATAAGCTGCAGAATGTTTCAGTGCTGGGAACATAAAAATCCCGGGTAAGTTATAATGTCATTTCTCCTTTCATACAGTCTGAGGTTATTAAATCAAACTACCCGCAGGAGATTTCAGACAACACTATTTACAAAGCCAGACCTGCCTACTCATTAAAAGCCTCTAAAATAACAGAACTGTGTAAGTTCAAACAGATTTTCAGATTCTGAAGGACTGTGCCATGTACAGAAAAGAATTCACGATAGCAGCTATCCTACATCTTTTTCTAGACACACAGAAACATACAACTGCTTGTTAAAAAATAAAAAAAAAAAAAAAAAAAAATCGAGTTCCAAATTTTTGCCTCATTCAGCATAACATCCCAGAACACATTCCTCCCCATGTGACACAGATCCTGATGATAAGAGCTGAGAAAGCCTGACACATGCATTTCAGAAGTAAAATCTCTCCTTACGTGTGACTTTCCATTTTGATATTAAGAGACTGATGCGGAGCTACAGTAAGTTTTGGCACCCTTTCTCCATTAGAGTTTGGCAAGTACTTCCTTACCAAGATCCTGCAAACTCATGTTCAAAGTGTCCAACACAACACAGCAACTAACACGCGCCACATTTCCACTTCACAGAACTGCTCATTTTTCACTGTAGCTGTTGTTATACAGCCAGCTCAAGAAGTACAGCAGTTTGCTAATGCCACTGTGATGCTATTCTTTACTTTTTATTTAATACAGCCTTGTTCTATAGCGTTTTTTGCAGTAATGTCCAACAGCAAACAACTCCCACCAGCACTGCTAACCTCCCAGCACACGAAGCTAAGACGGAGGTATTTACCTCTATAGTAGGGTCATACTCATCCACAAAGTGGTTCTGAATGAGCTGTATTGTCAAGGCGCTCTTGCCCACACCACCAGCTCCAACGACAACAAGCTTATACTCTGTCATTTTTTAGCAGACCTGGAGGCAAAGAAAGCAACGTTAGGCAGAAAGGGTTGGGATCAGACCAGCGAGGATGCCGTCGGTGTAGCTTCATTCACTATCGCGTTCCTTTACTACTACCGGAAAGCGGTTCCCTCCCGGAAAAAAGGACAAAAAGCTACGAAGGGAAGAGATTCCTCAGACAGGCTCTCGTTCCCCACCGCTTTCTTCTCAAGTTCCAGCGGCACGGCAGCCCGCCCCTCCGTCCATCGAGCAGGGAGCGCAGCCGCCAGCCGCAGAGGCTCGGCGGGACGGGGCCGCGGCTCTCACTTCTCCCCCCTCATCCCGCCCAGCCCCGGCACCGCAGCGCTGCGAGGGCGCTAGCACGGGCTCGGCACCTCCGCGGCCCGGCCGCCGCCCTCCCCGCCCCGGCTCCTCCAGCGCGGAGCCGCCGGGGCCGCCTAAGTTTGCGAGCCGACCTCGAGGGCAGGATGCGGGGTGATGAGAGGAGGAAAGGGGGAGCGGCGCGAGGCGCGAGATTGACTCAGCACCAGGTGCCGGGCTCCCGGAGGGCGTTGGCCACCTGTCCCGCCGCGCCGCGGGGACGGAAGGCGAGGGGCGGGCGCGGGCCGCTTGGGTGACCGCCGTCCGGCCGCTTCCCGCGATCAGCGGCACCGAGGGCGAGGGGGGGGGGCGAGGGGGCGACCGGCTGCGGGGAGTCGCTTCTCCTGCCCCGCCTCGGCGGGGAGAGAGGGAAAGGGGGGGGGGGGGGGGGGAGGGGAAAGCGCGGCCCGGGGGGTCGGGTACCGGTACCTGCCCGGCGCTCTGCGGGCCGCGGGAGCACGCCGGCGTCTCCCTGCCCGCCGCGCGCGGCGCCCGCTCCGCGTCCCTTTCCGTCCCGGTCTGAAATGGCGGGGGACGGGGAGGGCCGGGGCTGGAGCTGCCGAGGGAGCCGAGCGCCGAGCGAGCCGTCCGATGGATGAGAGCGATCGATGCGCTCCGCGCTCCTCGGCCCCTCCCCTCCCCTCGCCGCGCCGCCTCAGCCGGCCGGGGGTGAGAGAGGCGGTGTGGAGGGGGGAGGGTGACGCTTCCCTCCGCAGCCCGTTGGTGGGGCCACCCGCTTGGAGGGCGGCGGCGGCGGCGGCGGCGGCAGGGGCGCGCGTTCTCCCGAGAAGCGGGGCGCTGGGCGAACGGGGCCTGCGCCCGCCTTCGCCTTGCGGGCGATGCTCCCTGCCCCGAGCGGGCCGCGCCGGCTGTCGGGCCGTGGCGGCGCGGGAAGCCGCCTCGGCAAAAGTAAAATAAAGCGGTTTTATCCGTAGCCGGTCAGAGAAATGTCAGACGGGCCTTGCGGAGTTGTCGCGAAGCTCAGGCAGCCGATGGCCATTGGCTGATTTCAAAATAACGTGCGAGGCTTCGGCATTTAGCCGCTGAGATGTTCAGTCCAAAAGTTAACGAACATAAACGTTTTGCTTTGTTTTGTTGTTAAACGAGCTGACAATTGCATAATTAAGCCTGTTTTCTTACTAAAGCCCAAAAGCGTAATTCCTGGTAACTGAGGAGATGTGACACGGGACCCTCTGAATGCACGCACTGCACCGAAAGCTGTGGGATTTTTTCAGATGGCGAAGCTTGCTCCTAATAACAGCCTGCTCCGGGGCTGACTTCAGCCATGCTGACTGGCTTACACCAGGGATTAATTGGAACCGTTTTGCTTTCCCTCTTGAAAATGGAAGGTCAAAAACAAACACAGCATGCCTACACATCTGGTGATCAAGAGATTTAATTTGAGAGGCCGGAGCTTTGTTCTCCACAACTGTGTGTGACCCAACTTCCAGCTTCTTTGGTTCTCAGCGTGATTCTGGGCTGTACCTATCTGAGCAGCAAAGCCATTAACCCTTTGGGACTGTGCCATCTAATTTAGAAAGTGTATTCCTGTGATTAATTCACTGAAATAAGCTGGAGCCCCCTTACCGCTTTTTAACACTGTTCCCTGATGCTAAGGTGTTAAGATTTGTTGAGATAGCAAATGCATCTTGGAGCTGTTGTGTGAAAAATGCTGTCTTTTCAGGCAGAGCCTAGGAAAGGTCGGACGAGCTGCTCTCCTTGTGTTCTGGAAATCAGTCTTCTCTGTCATTGAACCGAGTGACAGAAGTCCTATGCACTCCTATGGAAGCCTGTGTAAGGATGCATATATGCAATGGGAGGGTATATGTTATTACGAATATGTTATTATGAACATATTCCTATAGAGGAAATGAAATTGGTAAGCATCTTATGATCCTTGTTTCTCCTCACTCCTTAGACATCATTTTTGTGTTCAGTGTTCTTACTAGACTGTTTCTAATACTCATGAAAATGCATATGACAGTGGAACATACAGAATCATCTCACAAATGAGTGCTAAAACGGAGTGATTCAGATTGCTTATTAAGTAGACTATCTCACATGAGCAGATGTAAAAACGTAAAGAAAAACCTGCTTTCAAAGAACAAGTAGCCTGGTGGTAAAACCACAAGCTTGGGATGTGGGAAGCCCACATTCCCATCTGTGCTGTGAAAGAAGCAAAGAAAGGATTTGAATGCAGATGTTCGGTAACTGAAGTTAAGTGCCCTGATCAGCTCTCTTAGGATAAGAGGATCTCAACTTTGGTATTTTGCTCCCCCTAGGAAAACTGTGTGAGTGTTGTGGTTCTTCCTAACACAGTGGGAAAATGCCTGTGTCACAGGAGAACTTTCCCAGTCCTGTACATAATGCTGATGTTCCACAAACAGCTTTGATGCTTGCTCTCATCTATGGAACTTCATATGGGGAGAGGCTGTTCATCTTTAAGCCCACGCAGTCACTGCTAGGATCAGAAGAGAAGAGAACCTCCTCTGTGAAAGATTCAGGTCCTGATGACAGCTTGAATCCCCGTGTCTCCATATGATCTCAGTGAAATGTGCAAACAATCATTGTGCGAATAGTTGGAAGACGAAAGGAATTGCTGGGGTTCTGGAAGAAGCAGGATGCAAGGTTTTATTTCTTTGCTGTGTACAGATTTGTTCATAAATGTCCACTACAAACTTGCTGTTTGCTCTCATTAACAATGATTTTAGAAATGCCTTCTCAGGCTTATGGGTAAAGTGGTTTGACAACAAGCTGAAATAAATGAACTGGTCAAAAATATTAAGTTACATGTTGTTGAAAAGTCGGCACAAGTGATGCAAAGCTTCCTAGATTTTACAGTTCAATGACATACCACATTCTAGTGATTGTTTCTTCAGAGCAATTTCAGAGCACAGAGAGTTATTATCTTTGCACAGGTGAAGATGTCTAAAATACCAGACACTTCCATGTGCTGAAGCTAAATGCTTTTGTAAAGTTAAAGCATATTTATGAATTCAAAGGCTTCCTCATATTTGCATTGAAATATTTCAGTCCTCTGGATCCTCCCAGGATATGGATCTTTGAGGACACGCAGGGCAAACCACCAATCCCAGTTCCCTTGTGAAATCATGTACCAGACCCAAATGCAGGTATAACCCCTTCAACCACACATTTACCTTATTCAGATATACCCAATCCCAAACATTATACAAGAAAGCTAATATCATTTTAACAATGAGATTGCATGAGCTTTCACCACCTGACTGTCAGCGCTTGTGGGGTGGGGAGAGGAAATGTAAAAATACAGCTCCAGACTCAGGATAAATAATAAGCTTTCTCTGACAGAGATTGGACAAGCTGAGACAAGAGTTAATTTTCCTGTGGTTTTTCCTGGTGTTTAACCCTATGCAAAGCAGATGCAAAGTCAATGGAGAATGACTACAGGAAGATGGGTGGGTTTGTGCAACTTAAAAGTTTGACTGCTGTGAATTAAGAAAAAATACCAGTAAAGAGAATTTGTCACATACAGTTAGGCCAAGGGTTCGTGGCCATTGCAACCAGCAGTGTGGCACATCTTGTCAGATCATCACCATCAGACCTTCTGTGCTGGCCAGGCATGAGCATGTAATTTTGTCAGAGGCCACAGTGCTAGGGTTTCTGGTGGTTTTGTGCTTTTAGGCTATCATTATGGTGCCTTGTTCAAGGACAGACGCTGCCTCAAGTGGCAGGTAAGGTGTGTGGATGACAATGTTCCTGACCTGGCTGTGTGAGTTTGTATTGGCTGTGCATTTGGTTTCATGCAGGCACATTATTTGGCTCTGATACAAGTCCATGTGTCACCCCTGAGTGGCACTGGAAACATCTCTGCTGTGTGGGGTGTACCAGCCTTTAGTTTTTATCATTTTGGCTTACCCTCCCAGGAAAATAAAGACTTTTAAGGAAATCCTGCCAACTTCATTTTGCCGCCCTACTGCTAGTAAAACCACTAGATTTGAAGTCTTATCTAGAGCAGCACAAATGCCCTTACAAATTTTTCTCATCGGACACAGTAGAATACAATCATAGTCTCTAATTCTACTCAAGACAGGATCTACAATAGGAGTACAGTAAAGGACCATGAACTTAAATACAGAAGTTTTCATATCCATAGGTAAATATCTCTACGCATGCAATTTAAAATATATGAATTAAAATTATACACACTATAGTTCTCACATGGTATTAATTTCTGTGCCCTACCAAATTTGCTCAGTAATTTTACATGTATAGACTGAAGTTTAACATGTATGAATTCAGATTGTATGTGAATGTATTTTTCCATTTATTGCAAATTCTTTTCAAATTATCTGATTGATCCCAATAAATCCACAATCCTTAAACTGAAAATTACCTTTGAAATGCTCCGCTATGTGAAGGACAAGTCTAAATTCTGCTCCTTCAGCTTCAGTGACAGCTAATTTGTCCACTGTGCAATGCTTTTCAAATTCTCCTTTTCTGTATGTAGGATCTAAAGAGAGACGGTTGATGTATTTTTCTGCAATAACATTAGATTTGGCTTGAAAGTGAGGCACTGAGATATGCCACATTTTAAATATTCATAAATGGTTTGACTTTTGGGTTAATTCAGATGTCTCTGACTTTCTGAGTATGTTCCTCTGCTAAAAATGGGGTGGGGAGAGAGGAACAGTTCAACTGTGAGCTATTCTTCAGAAAACTGGATGTTTTGCCATCCCACCAATGTCATCTGGCATTAATTAACATAGCATCTTGCTAATTACATTGTCAGCATACAGCCACTAAATTCAAATACAAAGAGAATTGTTAAAATGTCCCAATTTAACTCTGGTATTTCTTTTAAAGCATCATTCTTCAAGTTTTGTGTGTATATGGGATATCATCCAAACCCAATGAAGTTAATGGGCTTTCTTCAGATTTGGCCCAAAAAACATTTGGAAAAATCAGCGGTATGTCCAAACTGCCTCTCTAAATCAAGCAATTAGGTACTTAGCTCCTATTGTTGGTGCAGCACAGCACCCAAGACACCCTGATATGCAGCTCTGCAGAGCTGATGTGTCTCCCATGGGACTGAAGACTACATCTGAATGGGAAAGAGAGCATTGGATACAGTATGAGTTCACCATCGCTTTGTGCCCATGCCAAATAGAAACTGACTGGAGAAATCAAGTGGAGAAGGGAAAATGGCACGTTGAAATTAAAATACGAGTGCTAATTCACATGAGTGGCACCTGAACTGAGCCATGTATTGCTACATGAAAGCTGAAGCCAACTTTCCAAAACCTCTGTGCGTGCTGCCAGCACACTTGCATGTTGCTGTGTCTTCTGTGTTGTGTGAGGGTTGGCTGCTCGGTGATGCTCTGCTGATGAATTCTGTGATTCCTTCTTCAGCTGGGGAGATCTTGGGAGAAGGATGAGTGCCTGAGCAGATCCTGTACTTTGCCCAGAGCAAAACAGTGTCAGCAAAATCCCTCCTGCTTAAAGCACTGTGCCAGCAGTGAGGGGATTCTACATGTGTGGCTGAGCCAGGGTAGGAGCCACACTGGAGCCAAACACTGGATTAATCCTGCATTTTAATAGCAGTCCAGCTCTCAGGAAATGGCAGTTCTGTCACCTGCACGTCTGACTCTATGCGTTAGCTTCACCTTCCCTTCAGCATCGCTGGCCTTCATTCACTGGCCTTCACACACATCCCTGAGTATTATTAAAATCTGTGAGACCTAGCTGATTTCTAGCTCACCAAGGGTTTTGTTTCTCTGGAGTGTGGTAAAACTATACATCGCCTTGAGATAATCAGAAACATATGGAAAAATATTAAAATGTTGCACAAAGAGAAAAAGAATGAATTTCTTTCTTTCCAGCTACTCTTGCTGCAAACTTTTTACTTCAGGAAAAAAAAAAATGTTGTCAGGACTTTGAAAATTACATCTCCTTTTCCTCACCAATGGTCTTTTACCTGTTTTGCCTAGACCTCTTAAATTTCTGTTTAACCAGGTTGGGCGTGTTGCTACAGCTCAGGACAGTGCATGAGGACCTAATGTGTCTTTTTAAAAGAAGTTGAAAGCATTCCAGCAGAAGTAGCTGTTCACATATGTCTTGGACAGGATGTATTTCCCCATCTCCCCTGGGAAAACGAAAGCAGAATCCCGGGGCAAGCCTTCATCACAAACTGCTTCATTTGGGAGGTGGCTGAGTCAAGGTATGAACCAGCCTAGGAGACCTAATTGCTGGAAAAGCCAGAAAACCCGCACACAGCAAGAGGTCCTGCGTGAGTGGCACACATATACAGCTCTGTGGATAGAACGTGGCCCACAGTTGGGTTGTCCAAATGATGGCAGCATCAAATCCCTGTGACTTCAGTGTTCATGCACACCAGTGCCAAAATCTGTGTGGTCACAGTGCATTTACCACACCATTGAATCACAGTGACGGGATTTTATGTGGGGAGAGAAGCAAGCATCAACCACGTTTGCAGACACAGGACCCTTAAAACAGAGCCTGTTTGTACTCTTAGTAGATTATCCTGTAAACCAAAACCAAGTCTGAATATACTAATTTTTGTGCTCTCACTTGGTAGAAGGTAAACTACATGGAACAAGTCCTGTGGCCAGACCCTCCAGCAGCATGATGAGATATGGCACAAGCAGGGTGATACCAGCATGTTTCCTTGTAGCAAGTTCTTCTTTAATGCAGCAGCAGCAACAGCATGGCTTTCGACATACAGCTCCTGCCCCTTGCCTCACCATCCTGCTCTGCTGTCCTTGCACAACACCTACAGCCAGACCAATTACATTTATCTTAAAGCATGTATTTTACAGCAACCCTCAAAACAATTCTTTGATCTCAGTTTAGGCCTTTAGTTGCTACTATAGTACAAGTGATAATATACGAATAAACAAAGAAAGAAGTAGCATGTATTTGCAGCAGCAGCAGCAGCACAGATAACTGTTTCCTCACACCTTGACACACTCCAGTGCTAGAATTGCATTTTCAGGAAAGGTCACCATCATGGAGATAATAGGTCCTGCTTTGCTGCACTGTAACTCAGTTTTCATCCCATTTCATTTCAGAAGATTCCACTGTACATTTATTTATCGGCTCACACACTCAGAATCGATCAGGAACAGCTGCATTTGTTCCAGACATGAACTGGAATAAATCACAGCAGAATTGTCTAACGCCAGTTAGTAGAGTCCAGCAGCAGTATGCAGCCCTAGGAAATGCACCTATAACTGCTGCAAGAACGTGAATGCGTGCTGAAGGGTAGCGCATATACCCAGAGATGGCCCTAAAAATATAAAGGAAACTTGTGTTTAACCACGACTGTGGGATTTTTAGGATCACTTGCTTTTGTAGAGGCAGTTAAATAGATCTGACATAGAGTACCAAGGAAGGAAATGTACATGTTTATTTTGGAGTGTTTGGGTCACTGGATAGAAAGCTTATAGGAAAATGGAAAACATGCAGCAGTAATTCATTTCTAAAGGGAAGGAGGAGAAAAGTCAAGGAAATTCCCTCGCAGTCCGCTTGGAGCCAGGTTTTCAGCTGGTGTAAATCTGCAGTCTAGGTTAAAATTATTGGAAGCAGTTCATGTCCTGCATCGACAGAAAGCAGTCCTGCAGTGATGAGTTCCACTGGTTGGTGCTTTGAGGCCCTAAGAAGGGCCAGCATTGCAGAGCACTGCTACAGGCCAGTGTCCTGCACCAGGGCAAGGCCAGGGTATCACCCTAGGGTCAGATCCAGACCAGATCTGTGGCAGTGGAGCCAGGGAGCAGTCCCAGTCCCTTGCTGTGTGCTACTGAGTTTCAGCCTCTTTCTCTCCTCCCACCACTCTGGTTAGTCTCTCATATTGCATTAAAATAAAATTTGAGCTCTGCAATAGAGATGCCAGGTTGTTTGGCCTTAAGTACCAATTCTCAACATCTTTAAAGGTAGAAAGAATATTCTTCACAACCTCCTCAATATGCTTACATTATCAACTGTTAATTTTTTTATTATATGTCATTGAATTTGATGCATTAAGGCTTTAACGCAGGTTGCCCCTTCTCTCCAGGAATTTCCCAAATAAATCACTGACATGCAGTGCAAATTGTCAGAGCCATGGACACACACTATACAGTAGAAAGGCACTGGATAACCTTTTGCACTAGAATGCTATTTTTAAGTGCTTTAATAAAGAGCACTATTGTTGTTTGAAAATATATTGCTATGGTGAAAGGAGTTAATGACTTGCACATGATGTATCACAGCCCGATGAATTTCTTCACAGAAAAGTTGAGAATCCCAAGCAGTAACCACGCACGCAAAATTGTTAAGGACACTCTGTGGGTTGAAGCTCTCCTCTTTGTCTGGGAATTTAGACCTTTCTTAATTCCCTTTGTGTAATGAAGCAGCAATATAAAAGCCGGGCATAATGATCCAGGCACTTTTCCGCACCATGGGGTCAGCCCTGGAGAAGGATTCCTCCCAGTCAAAGGCTGGGATGGAGGCAAGAAAGGGGTGTTGGATGTGCCTGAGCAGCTGCTCTGGGTTTTGGGAGCACCCTGAAAAGAAAGGATGCCAAAGCATCGGTTTCTTGGGGCAAGTAGTGTTTGTGCAAAGGGGAATTGACTGCATGCTGTTTTTAGCCACCCTTGTGGTAATCAGCAAGTGTCTGTATGAACTTTAAATAGACACATTACCCTAAGGAAATACCCAAGTCAGCACCTCTGTATCCTGCTCTCAGAGAGGAAATCTGACCTACAAAGCATCAAAATTTGCTGCTGCTTGGTGAAGGGGTCAAAATACTTAAAGCTGCTGCTTGCTTTTCTTGGAGAGATGTGGCCATCACACTCAGCTCTGTTCTCACAAGTGTCAGTTTTCCAGTGGAGTGATTGCAGTTACTTAGAGGAACTGCTCCATAATCATAAGAGTAGCAATGAGAGAAGAACCCAGCTTCAAGCACCTGCTTCCTAAGAAAAGGAAGAAGGCTGTGATCCAGTAATTGATTAGATTCTACCTGCCTCATTTTTCTTCTCACTAATTTCTGTTGAAAATATATATTTCCAAATATTTATCCCACAGTTAGTGCTCTTTTGTCTAATATGCAACATTTACCACATGAATCATTTAAAACTGGACAAGACAAACCACCAGAGACTGTGTTGAGCAAAATGAAGACAAAGTTACAGCTGATCAGGAAAACAGACAAGGCAGTCTTTCCCCTTTCTCACTGCCCACAGAAGTCAGTTTTGTACTGGAGATTTTAAACTGCCATGATGCTTGGGACAGTAATTCTAAAAGGAGCTTCACTGAAATACTTCTCTCTAAAGAGGTCCTCGTAACCAGGTGATGCTTGGAAAAGTGTGACTTCCAAAATAGTATTTAAGTACATATATAAAGCAGAGAGAAGGGGGGAAAAAAAAAAAAAAAAAGGCATGGAAAAGGCATTTTGGACTGTAGCAATAGACATATCCATTAAAACTGAATTTTGTTATCTCGGTGTAGTCAGGAACCTAACAGTTATGAACAAGAAGCAGACAGCTTAGTATACTAGATATTTCGTACAGTGTTTTACATCAGAATCTAGTTGTATAAACCAACAGAAATATACTGAAGTCAATGAAGCTACTCAGGAATGGTCCTATTATAAGTGAGATCAGAAGTAACTATAAAAGCATATTATTTCTTAAAACTTCATTAACTTCAGATTCAGTGAGAGAAATGTTTTTTTCTTCCCTAACACCCTTCCTTTATTATTTGCCAGACATTATTCAGACTTGCCTGAAGAATCCACCACTTATAAAAATGTATTTTTTGGAGGAAATGCAATAAATATGCCAATTCAGCTTCCCAAGGAAACAAATACACTTAAAGTTTTTTTGTAAGAGTAAGTCCAGGGAAATCAGCTTTACAAACATACACTTCAGCCTCTCAAATGTTAAAGTGGGAATTCCTTACATTTCCCTCCTTCCAACAAAGCCCATTTATCCCAAATTTGCCTTTGGAATTGTTAATTCACATTCTCAGTTTTCAAAGGCATCTAAGTGACTCCTTGGACTTAGTTGACATCCCACTTTATTCATGTAGCCCCAAGTCAGAGAGATACGCACTTCTGGAGCAGTTCCTTGTCAGTGGACCTTCCCCGAATAGGTCAAAGGATGAAAAGTATCATTGTTAAGAAGCAAATGTGAATCACTGGGTTTGTCACCCTGTCAGCTCCTGATTTTGCTGCATTCACCCTCACATGCGGCATGAGGACTGAGCATGACTGAGCTGTGGCCAAACCACCCTTCTGGCCTTGTCTTAAGTCTGTCCAGATGGCAGACATCCCTCCTCCTCTCAGAGGCAAGATCTCACTTCAGTGAGAGGCCAGGCTTCTGACTTGCATCTCCTGCTGAGCTCTGAGCTCTGCAGCAGCCAGTATTGCCAGTTGTGGAGATGGAAGCATGTGATTACTGATAAAGATGCTCCCAGTCTTCTTGCTTCTGCAGGAAGGCTGAACCATACCAGGAGTGGGGACCAATGTGGCACTTGCCCCCGGGCCCCACTTGTGAGGAGACAGACTGGCTTATGGGCATGCTTAAGAAATGTTATCACACACAGTTTGCATCCATCTGGATGCAAGCAGTGTCAAAACTGGAGAAGGGAGAGTTGCCCTATGCTGTGTAGGTAGTTGCCCTATGTATGTAGATGTAGCATACGTGTTTCTGACATGACACTGTGCAGGCTTCTGTTTTATTTGGCCTGTCTGGAAGATATAGTCTATGGCTAGTTGATTTTTAAGGAGCAGAGACTGCACAGCTTTATGGAGAATGTAGCTAAAGAGTTAATGAAATCCTCAAAAGTTTTCTTTTTCTTGTTGGAACTACCTCACTCATGACTGGCATGGGTTTTCTCCCACCTACTGCAGGCACCATAGATGTGTTTGAAAGCCTTATTTACAACTGCTGAGAAGTCACACGTGAAGAGTGCTCCTAAGCACACTGTCAGTACAAGATTCTGAGATTCTCTATGGCCTTGTTTAAGTTTCCAATTTATGTTTTAAGAGGCTAGATAATTTTGGTGGCATTCTCCATGTGATTTTTTGCGTACAGGGAGTGGTTACTCACATTCACATATCAGCCCCAAAGTAACAATCTAAATTCATTTACACTATCTCTTCCCAGTAGGTCCTGTGTGCAGGTTAGCAGCCCTCTATAACCATTAATCCTGTAAGCCACTGATGAGCACAAGCAACTTGAACCCCATGGTCTGACCTCCCTTCTTTTGCGGAGGGAGGCCAGCCTGACCTCTCACACAGCATAGAGCAAAGCTTGCCCAGGCACTTCTGCAGCAGGCTCAGAGCTTCTCTGTGAGACTTCACATGCCTGTGAAAGCATCACCTACTAGCGATGCTAAATCTTTCTTCATGTCATGTATTGACTTAAGCTTTGGTACAAAAGGATAGAAATGCTGAGGCAAATACATCTCTATAGGAGATGTACTTCTGCTCTTTCCACAGCATGCTTGCCAGGGAGGGCTCATTTGCCACCAATGCTGCTAATGCAAGGAGCATGAGAAGAATGATCTACTTAACCAGGGCATGTGGATGGGGCAAGAGGAAGAGTGAAAGCCTGATGATGTGAAAGGTGGATATAGCAATGTATCAGCATAAGAGCTGACAGATCATTTTCTATCAGGAAGGCAAACACAGAAGCACAGCTCTGTTTTTTGTCAAGAGCAGTTCTTCACAAACAAGGAATGTCACTTAGTGGCCTTAAAAGAATTCTTCTGAAATGCCTATAAAGCATCTCTGCTAGTAAAGCTTACAAATCTGTTTGAGACCCAGGAATGGAAGATGATATAGGACTGCAAAATGTCATTGTGCAAATAGTATAGTTCACCAAAAATAAGATCCTGAAGACTGTTACCCCTGTCCTCACCCTACAGTTATGGAGAGCGAATGACTGTGGAGCACGGTGTTTAGGACACCGTGGAATACATTTGGCTTCCAGGCAGTTCTCAGAGCACCTTGACATACATAATTAGCAAGGATGCTGATGTTTATTTAGGACTCGTAGCTCTGAAAAAAAATAGAACAAAGAGATTTTTGGGGGGTGGGAAATAATCAAGGCAGTAAAATCATTTCTCTCTTCTCTTTTGCTTTTTCTCTTATATTTTTTATCCTAGAAACAAACCGACCCCCATCTCTACCCACTTAGGTCACTTAACTCATGCTTTCTAGACAGCTAAAGCATGCAATGCAAGATTGCTTTCTTATGTTCCTTCTTGCTCTCTACTCTTCCATTTCATTCTTGCCGTATCACCTTAAAGCTAGAAGATCTCTTACCGTTTCAAACAGATTTCAAGAGCCTACAGTCAGTCAGTCTGACAGAAGGCAGCAGAGAATGAGCTTAGCTTGCTCTTTTTCCTCAATAGCTCTCTTTGAGATAAAAATTCCCCTTCGCCACATAGATTCCTAAATGAAAGAGTAATTTCTGACTTGCTTTCACGAGTCTTTCGATTTTCTTTTTCAGATTGCATGTCTTATATTTGTCCTGCTCCTTGTAGACCAGTATTATCTTATGTCACTCTTGTATTTTCATCAAAACTTTCTTTTTAACAGAGAAACACTCCCTAGAAATAGTTAATATCTAGGTTTCCCTGAGCTTAGAGAGTGAAATCAGTCTGAAATTTCATTTGTCTATGAAGCTCAAATAAATATTTTTTCCAGTTTTAAAAAAGCTTAGAATTAATTTTACTCCTTAAAAAGATACGGTCATATTTGCATATGAACTTTGCAGTTTCTGTCCACCCTTTAATTACAAGAATACTCATTGACTGAAGGCAGAGAAAGAATTAGTATCACAGTACAATCACAAATAGAGGTTCTGTATATATATGTGAACAAAAAATATAGTTAGAGTGCATTACAGAAATCTAATTCAGCTGACTTGATTTGAGTATACTCTGTTCTGCAGTTTCTTTGCTTTAAGGAGAAACAAGATAAAGGCTGGCTAGGTGAGTACAAACGTGTATCACATACGTTCACATGCAGGAATCAGTTAGTAAAATCCTATTCAAAAGCTGTATTGTGCAAGACATTGTATAGAGACAAACAGAATTCCTGTCTGATGACACATTAAAGGCAAAAGGGAAGAAAAATCAATTTTTACAGAGGTAAATATCTTAACATAAAGCACAGTAATGTCAGTGCTGAGTCTTTCCATTGACTTCTCTTGATTTCAGACCATATCTGTCCATACACGTGTGTGTGCACACGTACACCAACAAAAAACGTTCCGCCTACGTTTACATTTAACTTAGAGCAGGTCTTGGAGTGACAGCAACTGTGCATATTAGAGTACAAGATCATACTGAAATAGGAATCCAGGCTTTACCCGGCAATGAAATCAATACCTACGTTGTTTAATTGCTGCCATTCTCTTCAAATATGTGTGCTTCCAACAGTTGTACTATGACAGAAGCAGGTAATGAGGGAAGATCTGTCTTGAAAAGTAGCAAAGGAGACTAGAAATAAGGTATTTTTATAGAGCAAAACAGGCATGCATTTTCATTTAAACAAGCTGTTCTATGAAAAGGAGAAGGTACACAAATCCTACACTGAATGCATGAGCTACAATGGATAAACGTAGAAAAGCAGAGTTTTAGCTGTGTGGGGGCAGGGTAAGAATGCATCTTTTCTTTAGCAACATTTCAAGAATGGTTTCTGACAAATTTTTGAAATATTTTGTGTGGCATTTAACGATGTCACATCAGTAGTCTCTCTTCAGCCCTTAACAGATGCTATTGTCTTTATCAAACACGCTTTTTCAAAGCCTACTTCTTCACTGCTAAACTTGTTACAATGAAAACGTGGCAAACCAATTAGCTCAGATGCTTGAGGAAAGAAGCCGGTGTTACAAAGTCTAATGCTTGAAGGACAGTTTCCAAACATAAGCTCAACAAAGTACTGTGCCCTATCCCCAAACACAAAAATTGACCCAAATGGGTGTGTTTATGTCAATATGAACTGCCAGACACCAAATTACATGCTTAGATTTAGCTCTTTCTTGTGAACGCTGACGCCTTATTTGTCCTCTAGCCTATTATGTAGGAGGCTGGCTCCTACATAAAATAATGGTACCTTTTACCTAAATCCTACTTCCTAGACTATTCCAAGCTTTTCCCAGACTACCAAGAGTAATATTAAACTCAAAATCCTGTCGAAACTTCAGCTAACAAATGCATTCTCTCTGCTTAGCCTACTTAATTTAAATTAATAAATAAAACACAAACAAATCTGTGCAGCAGTTTTTACACTGCAGTTTTTTTTTACAAAGCTCATACAGTGTAAATGTATAGCCTGTCAAAATGTGCTCTATTTCAGACACAGGCACAAAAGGGAGTAAAAATTTGCTCAGAGCATAGTGTAATCAATGGCTTTGAAATCTCTTTGTGCGAAGGGATTTTTATAAATGACATATAGAACTGCTTTTTGCTCATTTCAAGGCATTTTTTCTTTCGGTTTACAATCAGACTAATGTAAGTGGTTATGCTGCTGTTGTTCATTTACAAATTGGGGTATGAATAAATAAGGTAGACTGTTTATACTTTAATTTTCAAATTGCATGTTCTACTTGTACTGAAAATGCATAACTTGAACGCTGAATCCACAACAGAGGAGTCACTATAAAGGAAAGACGCACATGGTTAACTGGTCCTGGTTATATAACATCTTGCTTGCAGATATTTCCTTTTGCAGACTCTAATGGGAGATGAGGCTAGATCAGTGTTTCAGTTTATCTAAACCACCAGAGTTTACAAAGGAGAAAAAGAGTGGGTGGAAGGAGAAGAAAAGGAAGGGGAGGCCAGGGGGAAAAAAAAACAAGGACATTTCAGTTGTTGTCTATCTATGTTCTAAATACAGGATTCTCTGATATACTGATACATAATTCACGCTAGCAATTTCATACCTTGGAAATACTTTGCACAGACCTGATGATGTTATGCTTATTTTTCCTCCACCTCCTTTAATAAACAGTGCCATCAGTTGATTTTCCTCTCTTACCCTGAGTCATTTCCTCTTCCGTAGCTTCAAGCTCTTTTAGCCTACAAGTGACACTAACCACCTCTCCACCATGGGAGTCCTTCAAGTCTCTCTCAACAGCAGCCAGCTCACAGCAATTACTTGTTACTGTTTGGGGAATCTATTGTGACACTTGCCAGGGTGTGAATTTAGTTACTGTGGTCTAAGTGCCTATGTGAATGCTCATACTCTGTACTAAAAGGGCCTTTTTGTGGTTCCCAAATAGCCTATGCTAAAACCACATGGACTCATCTACATGAAAAAAATAGTACAGAGTAGCTATTCCTTGCTACATATATGAAGATTATTATTCCAACTCTACACTTCTGAATTAAATACCGTATATTTTTATAAAACATACAAACAAACCCTATTTTCTGTTATCTCTTCCATGCTACCAAATGCCAGCAACTTTGTCTGGCTCCATAAAATATCTCCCTATGATTTCCCTACTTTTTTCACTCGTATTTCAAAATGCCTTTGATGAGTGACGTTTTATAGACTTTACTGTAATATCACAAATAAAACACAGCTTTTTTTAGCCAAATTAATGCTGGTGAGATGTTGCTATGGAAATTATTAAAATACAAACAGCTTTAATCTGCAACCATTGTGATGGGGGGAAAAAAAAGACAAATACTTATATCCTTTGCAGCTCTGAAAATCAACCAACCGACCAATCAGCAGGACTCTTGAAGAGAGCTACTGCAAATAGAGATTTTTCTCTGATGTGTCCTTTTATTCTCCCAGAGTCCCATCTGGGCACACTTTGTAGGAAGTGCAAACTAAGCCAAGTTTTCTGCAGTTCTCATGAGGCAGCAGCATTTCAGCAGGCAGAGCTGGAGGAGTCAAGCAGGCAGAGTAAGTGCACAATTAGGGAGAGACAGGTGCTTCTAGGGTGCGTCCCGAGGAAGGGCTTTGGGCTTTGGAAGGAGCAGAGTGTGCTGGTGGGAAATGGGCTTTGGATGAATAGTGGGGATGATTGGGACCAAAGTTGTATTTGCATGGGTTAAACAGAAATTTCCAATTAGACAGGTCACCAAGAATTAATTAATGCTACTATCCTATCAAATATCTTTAGCTTCCATATCTTCATTTGTACTGTTAGAAAGACGGTAGATCAGTTCAAAACTCTGTACTAATTGCTTGTGGGGTTCACAACAGAATTCAAAGGACTTGCTGCAGCAGGACCCAAGAGTGGCTGCAGGGGTGCTGGGGCTCCCCAGGAGCTGCTACAGCCACGTACCCACGCACAAAGAAACTCATTAATAGATTCATTGACTTCTGAATTGAAAGCTGAACATGAGCCAGAATAGCACATGGAGCATACGAGGTATGGTAAGAACAGCTTTATGTGCTGGCAAACCTCCACCATGTTGATTTGCCCTCCAAGAGTCCCAGAAGCCTGGAGGGTTAAATTTTTGTCCCATGGGGCTAGGATTTCATTTGCAAAAAAAAGTAATAATATGAACTCCTGAACAACAAGTTAAATGCTGCTGGTGCTGCAATTGCTCAGGAGTCCACTCAGTCACTACTGGTTTTGGAGACATCATCATGACTTAGTTTTCATTATTTCACTTAAAGCATGGAAGACCTTTTGAGAAAATAAATGAATGATAAGTTGCCTTGAGTTGTTTTTAGGTTGCAAAGCTTTATCTTTTAACAACATGAGTTATTACCTATTTTTAAAAAGCATTTGTTTTTATACCTGGCTTTTATATACAGCATTTCAAGAGTTGGGTGGGAAGAGGGCGAATAACAGACATTTTATCCTGAAATACAGACGAATTATGTGAATCTTGGCTTAAGGATGTTCGAGTTAATTTCTACTTAGACGATAAATCTATTTTTCATGGATTTGTAACTTGGCTATAAAAGCATGGTTGAAGACTTGAATCTTGGCAGCTAAAGATTTCAGGTCAGGAGAATATTTTTGGCAATATTTTATTTAAATAAAAAAAAAAGAAAAGCATAGAAGGTTGTTTTTAAGTTTAGAAAGCTAGAGAGTTTAAAAAAGCATGGGTTGGGTCACAATTTGACACCCATGTTTTGCTGTTGTTTTTTTTCTCTTATAGGAAAACAACAAAATCTCCATCCAATCTGCTTCTAGCTTGACAGGTAATGAAAAACATTTCAGATTTGTCCTTTCCAAATTGCCCACAGCCCTATTTCATATTCAAGAATAAAGAATCCATCTCAGCTGATAATTCTTAAACACTGAACTCAAAGTACCTTTGTGAAAATTAATGGCTATGTTAAATGAGCAGATATTCAACTCATATATAATTAATTCATTGTAAATTCAGGAATGGAAAGAAAACTACATCAATTAGGACATGCAGAAGTTGTGGACAGTAAATGTATATTACACTATCTCCCTCAAAACACATGACTAATCTAATAATACTGAAGTAGTAGAGCAATTAAATAAATGAATACATCAGGAGGAATGAAGAACCAATGACAGGACAGCAGTGAATTCAGCATGCCACGTACAAAAAGCACTGGGACAACTTCGGGTAAGCATACCAGGGCAAACACTTTGCCACAAAATCTTTGGTTTACAGTTTCATTTAACCTCAAAATTACAGAGGGGCTGAGTAATCCTGCCAGGATTTGAATTAGTGGTTCCAGGGAGACTAGAAGCTAAGCCACAGCTAGAACTAAGGAGAGTGGTCAGAAAAGGTGTGGAGCAGGGAGAGCAAACAGGAATTATCCATTTCTGGACCTTAACTTACACTCTCTTGTTTGCTCCTCCTGCACAATTACCTTTCTGTTACTGAGAGTCCCTTTAACATAGCAGGCCAAATTCAGCACTGCCTCCTACCACGAGCCTCTTTGTGTTGTACCTGCAGGACAAAGGGCTGTCCTAACAGAGAAGCTGGCAATATCTTGACACCAAGAGCAATTCAACTGTGGTTGGATTATCAGTGTAAAGATGGTTCATACCACTCGCTCCAAGTGTAGACCAGGAAAATCTTTAGGGTACTGCTTGGATAAGTTCTGAGGTACTTCTTGCAACAGAACCACCCACATGAGACAAATTAATCCCAACCTCACAAAGTTCTAAGGGAAAGGAAAAGTTGGCTCTATTTACATCTTGCAACAGGTTCTCATTCAACTCAGCTTCTCTGAGCAGAAGATCTAGCTAACAAAGATGGGCAAATCAGCAGTTAAGTGCAAGTCTCTTTTTTATGCACTCCAGAGTTTGCTTCTTTGTGTGTCTTCAGGTATTTTACATCCAGCAGTGACTTCTGTAGGCCCAAATGTTGCCACTAACTTCAACTGTCATCACTGAATCATTTATTTTCCTTGAATAAATGTCACTTACAAATTAGCTCTGTAGTAAGTCTTCTTTCTTCGTATCAATAAGTCCATTGAATACTTGGATCAGATTACTAAGGTCTATTAAGAGTGCTATTGCACATGAAGGCTGTACCAAACCAACAGCTAAAAGAGGAAAGTCTTAGTCTCTGCTTCTCCACCCCTTGCTCCTTCCACCCTCATCTTCCCTTGCTCTCACTTCTCTGGCTCTTTCTCCTTGGTCTGGGTTCCCCCCTCTGTGCTGACACACCCTACTAATGATTTCTGCACATCAGCCCTTCCAAGCACACATCCTTTGCGCACTATGTCACATAGCACACCTCCCGTTCAGAACAACAGGCCCTTTCTTCCAGCTTCTTTCCGGTGAAACATCTTAGTCCATACACCTAGCCACAGCCCAAAATAGAGAAAGGAGGGGGATGGCTGAGCCAGGTTTGGGCTATGCTTTAATAGGCTGGGTTTCACATACAACAAAGCTGTGGAAAGCACTTAGAATATTTGCAGCCTGCTAGCAGTTAGCAAGGTAGCTACCCTAAAGGAGGTTGACACATGCATTCAACTTAAAGCAGAAGGTATGATTCTGCTAACATCATTTAGGCGGAGAATTTCACCACTCAGCTATTTCTGTGAGCCTTTGCAGTACCACTGGAGGTTTTTCAGACTGAGCCTAGGTATTATACAGTCCCTCTAGCTGTAGCACTAGAGCACCTCCCAAGTATTTAAAAATAGAAGTCACAGTAACAATCTCCTTTTCTTTTTTGGCAGCCAGGAGGAGAAACACTTAGTGTAACTTATACATTTGTTTGCATGTTCGTGGGTGGAGCAAGTTATTTGTTGATGTGTTTGTGGGAAAAAATAAGTCTGTCTCAGTGAGTTAAAATGATTTTAGCAAAGAAAATGATGACTTCAGTGGCAGTTTTACACGTATGCATACTGCAACTCAGTGAACTGCCTTGTGTCCCCTTGGATTTGCCTAGAGGGCTAAGGAGTGGTCAAGGCAAACTAGAGCACTTTGTTCTTGTTAATTAGCTGTTGGGGTCTCCACAACATGAAGAACTTTCCGTCCCCTCATTTCTGCTTCTGGGCAAAGCTCACCACTGCTTCTGAAATGCTTCAGTCCTCTGGAAAGCCTTTTCAAACACTCGAACAGCCCACCCATGCGGCATAGACATCAACTGTTTATTTGCAGAAGCCTCTCTCTAATGGGAAAATGGGCTGCTTCACTCTACACCCTTTGTCAACCAGAGCAGCTGACTGCCACAGGATGTAGTTCTATCAAGAACCAGGTCCTTGGATCCCAGATGCGTGTGCACATGAAGTATGGCCCTCCGTTCACACATCCATACATTCAGGAAGGACACACTTCAGACTGAGGTCATCACATCACCGAGAAAGGCAGAGAACATTTTAAATCTTCCCAGGTTATCAATTCATCAAGGATAAAGACCAGAAGGTGCCTAAACCCGGACCTTACTTTTTTACATTACTTTTTTAACCTTACTTTTCTTTCTGTCTCCTATTCAAGGAAAAAAAGAAGGACATTAAAAAATAATAATAATAAAAAGAAATACTGTTTCTTACTGTTCTATTGTTATTAGCTAATTTCTTTGCATAAATACAAATTTTAACATGACCTTCCACAATACTTGCATCTTTTTGCTTCTTGAAACTCCAGATATTCTGAGGAAGTGTCTTTCAACCAGTGCAAAACTTTGGCTAAAGGAGCTTCTGTAAGTAACACTCGTTATGGACTTAGAGGGCTAAAAATGGCCAGAGCTGCTCTTTCTCCCTGGGAGAGTAATGCAGGCACAGTCTCATAGTCTTTTGAAAGATGCAAGATATCACGCCAACAGGAGCCTCCCTTGTAATGCATTCCCCCACGGACGGATGATGCAACAGGTGAGCTGGTGCTGCTGAGCTGCTGGATGCCAATTTGCCTCTGTTGCAACATATCCTACTCTGGCTGGTTCTTTGTCCCTGTTCCCTCAGTTCCACTCATCTCACCAAACCTCATTTCTGAGGCTTTCTGGTGAGCACCCGCTTTTCTCACTTCTGGCTTAGAATAGCTTAAGCCTCCCATGACGCCTGGCTTGAATCCAGTCTCTTCAACCACACAACCAGCCAAGAAAGCTAAAGATATTTTTGTCTGTCCCAAATCATGGCTTACCAACAAGGAACAAACCTGACCCATCAGCTTCTATATGGTCATGTGCAATTAGCAACACACAGAGTTAACTGTGGCTTTTCCTCACACCAACAATGCCTCCACGTCTGAATAACTTTCTAAAATTTTCAGAGCCTCATTCATTGACTCCATTACGTTCCAGCATGCTACATCAGGATTTGTCTAGATGGTCTTAAAGGAAGCAAATCACTTCTCATTTCTCTGTCCTGAACTAGCATTTCCTGTGCAAAATCAGAATGATTACGGCTGGAAAGCAAATCTGAAAATCATCTAGTCCATACCTGTCCAACCCACTAGTTCTATGTTTTATTGTTGCCCCCTTTTCGGTTGCTTTAATAAAAAATATATTAAAAAGTAAAATTTTTGTTACTTATATGATGAACTATATTATGTATTTCATATGTAGCCCAAGACAATTCCTCTTCACTCAGTACAGCCCGGGTAAGCCAAACGGTTGGACACTCATGACTTGTCCAGCCCTCTGCTCAAAGCAGGGTCGCCCAGATCAGGTTGCTCAGGACCATGCACAACTGAGTGTTGAATAGCTCCAAGGACAGAGATAGCACCTCTAATGCAATCTGTTCTCCTGTTTCATCACCCATACAGTGAAAAAGCTTTTTCCTGATTGAAGTAGAAAGTTTGTGTCCATTTTCTCTTCTGTCACTGGATGCTACTTGAAAAGGCCTGTCTCCATTTGCTTTATATCCTGAGAGACCAATGTTTTGGCTTGTCTGGGCTGCACTGAGAGAATAGGAATTGTCTGGGGCTGATGTTTTGGTTGTTGCTGAATGATGGGCTGGGCTGAGCTGCTCGGTGGGGAAGAGCAACCTCCAAGATGGCACGGCTGCAGGGGTCAGGCCACAGTAGTTGTTCTGGGCAGCCCATGGGTTGCACATGGTTTGCTTTATATCCCTCTGTCAGATATTTATACACACTGACAAAAACCTGTGGAGCTTCCTCAGCCCAGCTCTCAGCTTCTCCTTACATGACAGATGCTCCAATCCCTTAATCATCTTAGTAACCTTTTGCTGGGCTCACTTCCATATTTCCATATCTTGCTCATGTTGAGGATTCTAGAACTGAATCCAGCATGCCAGAAGTCTCTCATCCATTGCTGAACAAAAAGGATGGATAACCTCCTCTAATCTGCTTGGAATGTTTTTCCTAATGCTACAATGGAGGCTCTTGCCTTCCTTAACACAAGACACATTGCTGGCTGAGAGACAACTTGGCCACCAGTCACAGGTTCTTTTTGACAAAGCTACTTCCAGCTGATTAGCCCTTAGACTATATTGGTGCATTGTGCTATTCCTCTCAGTTAAAATATTCTGCATGACACATGTGAAGTGCAAGATGGTATCTTCTATTCCTTGAGAAGCCAAACCAAATACATCTTAGGGTAAACAGAAGCATACTTTTTCCTTTGGGAGAATTTCCCAAATGTTTCCTCTGTGTCTGTGCCCTAGGTCCTTGGAAGAATACTGCTTCTTGGAATTGTGTTTTGTGCTAGCAAACGTGCACTTAAAAAACACAGGAAAAACAAACACCTGTAATGTTCCCCCTCTGCCAGTGAAGCACTACAGCTCAGCTATCACTGTATTTATCAGGAATAGACTGTGATTCATGCTAACTGGCAAAAAAACATGTCCTAGTTAATTCTACCACAACCATAAAGATTTCTTCCACAGCTCTGGGCTTCTGGCATTGTTCTGACTATTATGATTAATGCTGACCACTAGAAAACACTTGTACATAGACTCCTGAACAATGAGACATAAACAGGCCAATGGGGATCACTGGAGATATGTTGGAGAGCTCTTGGAATCCTGTGGAATGGCTTTTTAGTTGCTGACACAGTGACAGTGTTCCAGTGTCCTGATTTTAAGTCTGCCAATCATGCCAGTAGTGTATGTGTTGATGTTAGACCCTTACCTTACAGTTGCCTTAAACATAATCAAGTGAAAGCAATTAAGAGCATTTATGTGCAAAATCCAAAATGTTATGTTTGTAAAGGCCAATAAAGGTAGAAGTGACAAAGACAGAAAGAAAACCATTTGTCCCAAGACCAAAGCCTTAAGTCCTCCTCCCCCGCATTCATAAGCTGATAAGCTGCAGATCCACTCTTAACCTACTTGATCAGGACTCGACCCCCTCTGCACACTCCTGCCCTTGGACAGTATTTGCAGGCAAAATAACCACACAGGCTTTTTAGCTTTACCTTTGTTTAGATCTTGACTGGAGCCTGACTCAGATTCATGTCTTGCATTTCTCCCACCTTGACCCTGCTTTCAGTAAAGATGGATTCCTATTCAAGAACTGGTTTCAAACTTGATTTACTGAAATCGTAACTTTTTTTGCAAATACTAATAATTTGCCATTTGTTGTATCACAAATGTCCTTGAGAAGGTGTAAAAAGCCTTTTTACCTGCCAGGATCAAATGCAACACTCAGCGAGGAGCATTTCCCTACACTTCAACTTACTTTTCATGTGAATTTGTACATCAGCAACCACACTTCAGACAGATACCTATCCAGGTCTTCTTCGTGTAGTGCTGACTATGATTGAGATTGCACACAACAGCAATTTGTTACTTCAAGGAATGATACACATGGGAAAACTAGGGTAGAATGTTGCCTTGATTCTGCCTTCCTTCACAGACCTGCAGTTGCTGGGCAAGATGCAGAACATTTTACTCACTTGAGATTTTTTTTTCCCCTTGAGAATAATAGTAATAGTGGACACTTAAATAGCATTCTTCATTCACAATACGCCTTGCTAGCGTTAATACAATTAGCTAACATTATTCTCATTCCTCCTTTTGCCAAAATTGCATAAAGCAGACAAAACGACACTCCAAAGGAAGTGTTAGAGTCAGTGGCACTCAGTCTGAACGCCGCTCCCTCTCGGAAGCAAGTGATACAAGACACCCCCTACAAAGTCCTATTATTGCAGCTGCAATTTTGTAAACATCTTTTTTTTATAACAGCTTTTGTTCTTTATCATCCAACGCATTGAACAAATAGCTTCCAGGAAAGGAACACACTCATATTTACCTTTGCTTTACGTGCCACCATCAGTGCTATCCAAAACCCAGACAGACATGAAACAGGTGCCAGAGTCGCATATTTGAGTCACCGTTGGTAAAGGCTGACTCATAATTACAGTGAACACATAGCCTGTTTTCAGGCCTTTGTGCAGAGGTGTAAAAAGCAAATGTCACATTAGAGAGAGGAAGGGATGTAAGGTTTGACAGTAAAAATAGGTAATGATATTATTTCCAGAACATTTTTTTAGAGTTTATTACTCCTAGACTTTACAGTAATCAATTAAGCTTCTCTCTGCACTCCTTGTGGAAATACAGCTGAAAAAATTACTTTCAGAGACAGTTTCACAGTCATCCCCAGAAAAAAAAGACCTTCCCTTTAAGCAATAGAAAGGTAAAGTGGAACAAAGACGAACCATATCAACTTAGACTGAAAACAGCTGCTCCAAGGCTATGTCAGGTATATGTAGGTCTTCAGTATGGAAAGCCAGCTCACATTCAGGCTTTTCTACACAGTCTGCTATGTTTGCTCTCATTACAGAGGATGGTCTCTGTCTTTCCCAGGAAACCTTCATGTTTAGAAAGGATCCTTCCCCCCAGGGAACTGGGGGAAAATGAAGTACAATGGGCTTCTCAGGAGGCAAATGAGCATAGAGCTCTTTAATTTCTTCAGTGCAAAGCTTTCCCTACCTTTGGACTAGTAGCATTTCTCCCCACCCCCTTCCCTTCTTTGTGCAAGTGGCAGCTGGGACCAGCAGCTGGAGTCCAGCTGCAAAGGTCATCACCACATTAACCCCTGCTGGTCTCGCTTCCTACCCCACAGAGACCTCAAAAAACCTGGGCTAGGGAGGTCTGACTGCAAGTCTGTGAATGTGTACCAGATGATTTGCCCTACCCAAAACACTGTGAAGAGTATACCTCCCATCACAAGGAGCCCCCACTGTACTTTTAACCATAGCAGCACACTGTCCAAGGACTACAGATCACTGTTATTAAATAAAGGAAATACTACTGTTCCCTTTGTATGGAAATGTAAGGCACAGGAAGCTGTACGTAAATATTTTAGACAGACATAAAAATCAGTAATTGAACTGCAAAAACCCAAAACCAACAAAATAACAACAACAAAACAGGTCATCTGCTGTGACCTCCTGCTGCCTCTGTACTCCTTGCTCATCTCTTCTGGATCTATTATCTCAGACATTTCAGAATTTCAGTTTTGTAAAAGTTGCAGGAGAGAGCCCTGATTACTCAAAAGACAAGAGCAAAAATACACACACACCATTCTCATTTCATCATGCCCTCACCAAAGGCATAGTTAGGAGTGTAATATCTACTCAACACTAGCATACCAGGTAGCTTCCATTAGCTTAACCCTTGAACACTGATCAAAGAACCCGCCAGTGAGCAGCAGAACAGTCTCATTCCAGTGAAGCAAGAGCCACTTTCATTCACTATCATTATTACACCAGATCAGTTCCCTAGGAGACAATCTAATCAAGTGATCAGTTCACTCAAAGAGGTTTATGTTAACGTTTTATATGGTCCTGTCCAGCAAGAATAGTTCATTGCCAGCCAAGTTCTGGCATGTTTGAAAGATTGAGAAATAACAGATTCCGAGACTAGCAATTCATAAGATTTTTTGGCAGCTAAGGCCCAGGAACCTGCAATCAAAAGTGAGCAAGCAAGCTCCTACACCTACAAGCCACCAGTGACTTCAGTGAAATTTTGTACTGACTACAGTTCTTGCCTGTTTGTTCTCAGCTATTACTCTGGAGCTGAAGACTGCACCTCTTATCCAGGGGCAGTCTTGTAAGGAAACAATTCACACGGCAGTATTCACACCACTTACAGGTATTCCAGCAGCCACGCAGCCTCACCTAATCATGTCTGGAAACAGGCCAGCTCTTGACAGCATAGAAGACAACTTTATTGCTTCTCCTTATAACGTCTCCCTTGAGAATTACTCTTTCATTTTTCTTTCCCTTTTCTTTACTTTGCAATGTTTTGTGCATTCATCTAACTGTCTCACTGAAATTCCTACTTGCTGGCTTTCATACAGTAGGCTGCTGCATCTACTTATGCTTCCTATTTGAAGGTTATCTGAAGACTACATCAGTCTCCTGTCTTACAACATCATCTTCACTTTAATTAATATTGTACCAAATAACAGAATAATTTCTCCCATCATAAAAAATCACGTGGAGAAAGAATCCAGCATTTTATCTCCTAGGTTTAAACACATTGTTCGATTTTGTTCTCTGCTTTCCCACCTATCATGGCGATGGGATGGGCAGTGCACATTAATCTGTAGTTTAAAAAAAAAAAGGGAAGCTTAAATCTAGAACTGCAGTCAAGTTTGTCCCAAACAGACAACAACAGTTTAGACCTAAAATGAGCTTAACAGCCATATTCAACGTCGCCAGTGTACAAAGAGCTGGCAAGAGTTTGCTTAAGGGCAAGGCTACAGATCTTACCTACTTCAACATCAGTAATGGCCAAAGTTCCACAGGTTTATTAGCTCATTTCTAGAACAGGATTGTTAATGCAGAACTGTGCACTTATTTCAGCTACATCAGGCTATCCTGGAAACATTAGAAGCCTCAGGTGCTAAGCTCTAAGGACTCAGGCACATTCTGTTGAAGCCTCAGAGAAGAGGCTAAGACTTTCATTCATGTTATTTCATACATGAAATCATCCATCTAAATTAGACAAAAAATAGAATTTTGAGTAAAAGTTAGTCCTTACATCATGTCCATTTGCAACTGCTAATGGTGAAGGTACTAAGTTTTTGTTCAGTTCTGCAATTAAAAATAAACCCAGTATAGTTACAGGAAAACAAGAGTTTCTGTGTAGATATGTGGGAATAAATCCCCCACTTCTTTTCAGAACAGCTTTCCTTGAAAAAAACACTTTTTGCACCATCAGGAAAAGGAGAGTTCATCAGTTCTTCCAGATGACATAATATATGCTGTCAAAAATTTTTTTTGTGACAACAAATTGGTTCTACATAGCTCTACAGCGTATCCTGACAATTCTCTTTGGGTAAGCAGAGTGTCATTGTGTCCTGTGTGGCACTGGAAACACATACAGTACTCAGTTCTAATGATCCTATGATGATTTCAATGGAGGTAACGCAGTGTGATTCAACATCAATGCTCCCAAATCAATTTTCCATGGTCTATAATCTTTGCTGCAAACAGCCTGCTTTGTAACTAGGAAAGCAGAAAGCATTTTAATGCCATCAGTTTCACCCTTAATACCTTCATATTAAGCTCAAAGTACTGAAAGGATTTTACATGCTTTGTTTCAAGCTCATATCAGACTCTACATCACAGCACCTCCCTTACTCTAGACCACCATAGTGCCCTCTGATGTTTGTCTTTTCACAGAGCTGGCCCAGAGTTCAGTATACGTTAGAAGAGCTGGAGGATTATATCACAAGGAGTAGGCAAACACTCTCCATGTAATCTCTGCCCTGTTCATCTGCTCCGTGTTTGGCACATAGCAACGTTGGGAGCAAAGCGGGAGAACGGTAAGCAGCCAACAACTGTTTTCGTTTTCTCTCTCAACACAGCACTCCAAAGAAAACCATTTCTACTATGTGAACAGCTTCAAAGACACTGGGGGGGAACAGAGATGGGAAGAGGTGAACTGTTCTCTTTGTTTCTCATTTCCACTCCGGAGTCAAACCTTCACACTCTTCTTAGTGGACAAAACTGTAACAAAGTCTCCAAAGGCATTTTCCCAGTGTCCACCCCCCGGATAAACTATGGTAAAGAATGCCACCAGGTGCTAGAAAGACTTTGAAATCCCCGTGAGAGAGTTTTTCTGCAATGTTCTCTCCCTTATTGTCTCCAAATTGTTCTTGTAAAAAGACAACAATGAAAGATAGGCCGTACCTTCCTGTACTACTGTTTCCATTTAAAACTGAAACACATGATAGACTGAAGATCAGATCTGCAATAAATAAAAGTATAGACTAGGCTATTTATATAATGACAAGGTAACATGATGAATAAGAGTATTTAGTAAAAGAGAGCCATCCCTACAATACTTCAAAACCTCAGTAATATTGTACACTTCACCCAACTAAGTTAAAACAGTGATGTTTTCAGTATTCTAGCAGAATACCCTGAAGTAATGACTGTATAAATAATAACAATTAATCAAAATCAAACCTTCTGTTGATTTCTCAAAGCCAAGGCGGTAACACGTCCCACTGCAGACCACGTTGCAGCATGTCCAATCCAAGCAGACTCTCACCACCAGCGATGCAGCAAAAGACAGCCCTGGTGAGTGAAAACAGTGTTGACACCAAGCGACGGAGATCTCAGTGGATCTTCAGTGGGAATCTGTTGACAGAAAGAATAGGTCCACCAGTTTCTGATTTCTAGAATTGCTCTGAAAGGAAGAGACCATCTAAATGGCCACCGTAGCTACTGAAAAAGAGTTAGACAACAGAAGATGAAAAGTTGAAGAACAGAGAGACAAACGTTAAGTAATCGTCTCAGTTTTTGACAAGGTTCTGCTTTATTCTTTAATCCTGGAGTGCCAATATCAGAAGTCCTCATAAGCACTCAGTGTTTGGATCCTAGTTTCTGATTTGAATTAGCTCTTATCTTGAAACTCTGTTTTCCCTTATCATAGGCATAAGTACATTTTCACTTTATAATGCCCCACAGTGATTAGCCTGGCCTTTTATGTGCTGTCTGTATGGATATGAAAAAAAAAAAAAAAAAAAAAAAAAAAAAATCCTTTCAATTTAGATTTTTTTTTCCTTTTAATTAAAAGAAAAAGTAAAAAAAAAACAAAAACCAAAAACACCCTCCCCCCCATCCCCCTCACCTCCCCCCCCCCCCCCCCCACAAAAAAAAAAAACACCTCATGCAATTTTTTGCTTCCTAAACTTTGCTATTGTGTTATTTTGGTAATTCCCAAAACAAAAAACCTTGGTTTTTATTGTTTATTATTCAGTTAACCTTGAATTTAACTGAAACATTTAACTGTTCCAGCACTTTTTCTACATTTGAATGAGCATATCCACTGAATTCAGAAACAGGTCCTTCCCTCACCAAAACTACATTCGATGGATTCATGGATGGATGGATGGGAGAGAGAGAGGAAGGGAGGGAAGGAAGGAGGGAAAGAAGGAGGGAGGAGAAATCAGCTCTACTCAGCCTGTGATACAAAGTACTAAAGATACTAAAAGTACACTGTTTTACACTACAGATGTGAGAGCTTTTGTGCTAGTAAGTTAGCCTGACAGTATGAAAGCAGACATTTTCAGCAACAACTTGCATATGGCATCATGAGTTTTACAGAGAAAATGGATACTGGCCAAGACATGGCCTGACATTAAGAAATGAAGCTATTTTTTTTTATTACAATCCACAGAATAGCATCTTGGCATCTTACAGGTTGGCTGTTTCAACAGCTCTCAATTTGATTTTGCAAGCTTCTTTCAGTGGCCAAATCATCCTTATGCACCTTTACGCATTGCCTTCATTTTGCAGAAGTGGAAACTGAGGTATCACATCACAGGTTTGAATCACTTGCCCAAGATGACACAGTAAATCTGCAACAGCCCAGCAATAAAACCCAAGAAAGTCATACAATAATGATAGGAATTGTCAGCATATCATTTTCTTATTACTTCAGTTTGATGAGGAATAACACATCACAGAACTGCAGCTGTCCATGTGAAACTGTCAGTCTTAACTTTTTGCATGTGTGATCTGTTTACTGAAGCAATGGTTAGCGGACTTCACTTACAACCTTGTGGTTTCACTTCTGTATTTCTTGTCTATGCATTTTTCTTCAAAAGCCAGCATTTTTCTTCCAAAGGTATTGTTTGCTATAGTATGGGAACGGGAAATACAAATATTCTAATATATTCAGTTTATTCAGTTCATCTCTTTATCAGTCTTTACAGCTTTTTTATTTGTTTTATTTTTGTTGTGAGCTTCTGCAAACACATGAGATGCCTGGGCACTTCCTTGGTTGTACACATAAACACCTGCAGCAAATGAATTTCAGATTTGATTGTGAGAGAATTCAAGCTGCATGCACACAACTCAGCCAGGCAAGAGAAGAGAATCCAACGTAGTCAGTCTCACAAATTAGCCATTTCTCTACTCTGCAAAAGGTACTTTTCTTTCTCGGTGTGATATTCCATGCAGGTAGTTTGATGCAGCTTTTGTCTCCTTTGCAGAAGTATCTTTCCCCCAACCATTAACAACATCTCTCTAGACTAGTATAGGTTTTCACTGGTAGTGTTCTGCAGTTCTGAGAACACTTGGACAAATTAATTCCTGGCAAAGTTCTAACTTGCTTTACAATCAAGCAATTACACCCTAAAAGAAAAAAAAAACAAAACAAAAACAAAACAAAAACCAACAAAACAAAACAACCCTATCATTAGTAGCAATTGTGATACCAGTATAAAAAAATCCCACTTTTGATAATTTAATAGCCAAAACCAAGCACATGGTGCCATTTTGGGTTTCTCCAGGAACCATGGGCTACTAATACATCCAGAGCTGTACCAAGAGTGGGGCAGAAAGATAGCCAGCTCTGGATGAACAGAAGCACAAGATGGAGAAAAGAACTGTCATGCTTTTATGAAGTTTGGTTATTGGTGTTCCACATCACAACACCATGTAGTGCACTGGGAGTTAAAGAGTTAATGCTGCAGGTACTTGTCCCAGAAGAGAAGAACTACTACATCCTCCAGAGGACTGTTCACTGTTCTGTTACCATTTCTGCTCAGTGGGAGAAGATAAATACCATCCACAAAACATTTTCCACCCTTCCCTTTTGACCTCGGCAGTGCGCATGCTCCCTAGATCACCTCACCTCAGCATTAGAGTAAGGCCTTCAGCTTTCAGACTCTCTCTCTCTCATTATATTTATTTGCTTCAATTCTTATTATACTGTATTACAGTATGTTATCTTGCATCCCAATATCTTCTTTAGTAAAATAGTTTGTTTCTCCTCAGATCATTGCTGTTGTTTTGTTTTTGGACCCATCTCTCAACCCTTTTCCCTGTTTCCCTTTTCCAGGGTGTAGATCTGTGGGTTCCTCCACCCCACTAGTCATGGAACCAGGCCAAACCAGCCTGTAAACCATTGACAAGAACAAAACACAGCAGATCCCCACGAATTTGGGGAGATCAGTGGGAGCCCCTGCAGGCTGCCCCACTGGTTCTAGGAAGGAAGGCTGCATTGCTTTTGTGCTCGAGAAAGGAGCATTCCTTGCTGAAGTCCTGAATATTCTGTACCCCGAATACAGCAGACTGAAAATTCTTGCTTATCGGATCAATAGGAAAATGACGTCAGCCGTATCTGATGAACCAGGAACCTGACTGTAACTGTACAAAGCAAGGTATCAGGTTCAGGCTTTGGAGCTGCAGGTTTCCTCTGACCAACAGCAATTCATCCCCAACATGCCAAATGAAAATGCACAGAGGTGGATTGAATGACAGTTCTGATACTTCATCTTCAGGGGTTTGTTCCCTGAGCAGATCAGACCAGGACAACCATGCAAGTATCCAAGCAACATTCTCGTGACACCTTAGCTTGGTGTACTTCCTGCTCCATTTGAATCCTAACTTGCCCTCTAAAGGTTACATGGGATATAACCCTCAATCCACTGGAATAGGCTCCCCACCGAGGTGATTGAGTTACCATCCCTAGATGTGCTCAAAATCCATCTGGATGTGGTGCTCAGGGACATGATTTAGCAGAGGGTTGTTCGCTAGGGTAGTATGGTTAGTTAGGTCATGGTTTGACCCGATGATCTTTAAGGTCTTTTCCAACCTGAGTGATTCTATGATTGAATTTGCTGGTTCTGGCTTTCAGCTCTGTGCATAGCTCCAAGCCTACAGCCCCACAGCACAGCAGGGTAACTCAGTACAATCTCTTCCATGCAGGGGGTACAAGCATGGTGTCACTGACACTGGAAAAATAGCTCTGACCCAAGCATTTGAAAATGCATTTCTGTGCTAATCTACAGGATACCTCATCCAGGAGAAATTCAAAGCTTCTGCTTTCTGGCAGATAACATATATGCAGGTAAATGCTGAGGTCACTGGCAAACGAGTGCAAATTAGCGTAGTTTGAAGTGTGGTATCTGACACCCTAACTTACCCTACAGGTTTCATTTAACTTTAAAATAAATGAGCCCCAGCTTTACAAACATATTAAACAACAACAAATGTGTTCATTTACTTGAGAAAGCTTTTGTTTACGGGTACTGAAAGCACATATGAAACACTTATTACAACTACATATTCTTAGCTGAGTAAACATCACAATAGTTACAGCAAAAAGCTCTCTCTAAATGCCATCACCAGGGTCTGCTGCCTGAGATTCAGATTCTGCTGCTCTGGTGCACGCTGAGAGCTTCTTCAGCACTTCAACAGAATCTGTAGGCTTTTCCAAGAGTCGGGTTAACAATATCAGATCCTAAATAAGCTAGTCTTAGAAGGGTTTAGGAGAAACAAAGCTTTTTATAAACAGAACAATATATTTAATGGGCATGAATATAGTTGCAAATTTCATATCCAATTTCATGCAAATGTCATACCAGTACTATTGATTTTATCAATGTGGGATCTCTCTCCATGGATCTATAAAACCAGCCGTCCCACTGAGGTAGGAGAGGACAAAGGAGTGCCTTCGAAGGATACACTTGGTTCTGTTGCAGATTGACTGGGTAACTTTGGGACAGTTTTTAAAAGCTATCTGTAACTCTGAAGGCTACAGTTTTGGAGAAATCCATGTGTTGTAATAGTTGCTTTCCTTGCTAAATACTGAAAAATGTGAACCACTAGACTGAGGACACAGTAAACCAAGCTTCTCCTCTGTTTTTCCATCAATAATACAAGCACAGAAATACACTGCATTGGATTTTTATCCTGCAGTCCTTTATTTAGGAGAAGGGGGGTGAAATTATGCCAGACTATTTTGAGTTACAAGAGAAACACTTTGCAAATCACAGACTAGAGATTACTGCATGGCACATCCTATAGACAGTAATGTAGGAGAAAACTAAATACCAGATCTTTCATCCCAAGACATGTTTATACAAATGTGTTCTATTTCAAAACTACCTCTAAATTATTTCAAGAAAGCAGAGAATGTTCACTCCCCAAAGTGTTAAATTATGCACAGGATTCAGTTCCAGTAAAATGATTCTGATGCTAGATTTATTTTCCCTCCTCGTTAATTGCATGTGCTGAAAAGACCACAAAGTCCACGATAACCTGAAGCCATTTTACTGAATGCTGTAAAGGTCATTTAAGAATAGCATAATGAATAAGCAAGACATTTCTTGTATTATAACGTGCCACAAGGCCTGGATGACACACCTTCTGTACACTCTGCTGCCCGCTTCTTTCCAGAGTGCAGCACTTCATGAAGGAGCAATTTTAGTCTGCAGAACTAATAACGCAAGACAAGTTGCCCAGGTTGGAAACATGGGAGGAGTCACTCAGAAGAATGTAGCTCCCAACATGCTGGATTAATAATTAACAAGATGGACAGAAGGAAGAACAGAAAAGCCTCTACTGACAGTCAAATTTAGGGCTACCTCCAGAAGGCCCAAATACATTATTGGAATGTTCCTTTGGAGTATACTTTATCCAACTTAAAAACCCCGTTTGGATTTCCACTGGAAGTGAAAAATATAATCACCTTCCACAACAGCTCCTCTGAGTTGACCTTTCCTGTGGGATACTACTCTGCATATCTGTACTCCTCCAGTTCCTTGAGCCCGTTAAGCAGAAGGCAAGCCAAACTCACAACTCAAAGTCCAGTTTTTGTACTCTGACTCCTTTTCATATGCTAAAATGCCCTCAGACCCAAGGCTGATAGACATCACTCAAGCTGGTATGAGGACTGAAAGACTAGTGCAATTTTAGTGCTGAAAAGTATACGCTAAAGTACTCTGAATGCTACTCCTAAGAAGGCTTGAATACTTCTTTTTGTCAGGGCATGATATATTTTGGATTTAGAGCTGATTTTTTTTATTTTTTATTTTTTTTCTTTCTGTTTTTGACTATAAACACATTGCATCTCCTGAATCTGGCTGTGCTGGTAAAATCTGTTTCCATCCCAAGCTCTTCTGCTGGCTACTGGCCTCATCCAAGATCCTATGGAGCAGTTCCAGGAAACACTCCTTTAACTTTTGAAGAGACCGAACTAAGTATTCAAACTCAGACCTACCATTCAAACCATCCTGCCTGATTTCTGCCTGACAAGGTTTCAAGATGTGCTTCTACAGATTGGCAGCTTGATGGGAACAGCAGTCTTCAGACTGACAAACAGCCAAAAAGCTGTATGTGAGAAACAGCATCTTCCTACAACCCTACTGACATAACTACACTAGGAAAGCAAGTGTGGCAATTCTGGTATAACAATGCCTTAGCATTGTATCACCTGGCTTTATCCTGCAACAACCTGGTGGCTTGTTGGCACCCAAACAGGTAGTGCTTCCACTTCCCCCTCTTTAAGCTGCCCTGTCGGGCCCCATGTACTGCCCCTATTGCTGATCAGAACACAAGGCAAATAATTCAGCTTTAATTCTGCCAATGCAGTTTAAGCCAGATCACTTCTGTGTTAAGAGAATTCCTAACTTACACTTTGACAAACATTCTCAAGAAAGTAAAACTACATTCCTCCCTTAATATATATATATATATACTGCTACAACTACTTGATTAATATTCAACATTTCCACTAAAGAGAGTCATTGACATGTCTTGTTGTGGACATAATTACGATAATCAGATGTGTGCTGTTTCCAGAGCTATGGGGGATTTGATATTGATACCAATGGGGCTGCAAGTCTGGTAATAGGACACAGCCCAAGGTATACCCTACGCTATCCCATCCTCACAGGTAGAAATAAACCAACCAACAAGACAAACAAAAATTGCTTCAGGATTGATAAATAGAATGAGTCTTGAGTAGACTAATAAACACAGGTAAGAGCCTGAAAGAGGAACAGAGAGACTTCAGCATCATTCCCTGACTCAGGCTGCTCACCAGCAAGTAGCAGTCCCTGCCAGCACACGTAGGGGGTTCCTGGATTTCAGTACAAGCCTTCCAGCAAGCCTACTGCACAGTCACAGATGGAGCTTGTTTTCTTCCCTTCTGTCAGCACAGGACCTTCCTCTCCATCTGACCTTGCCCTGCAGGACAAGCCTTCTGCTCATCAGCCACAGGGGTCTGTTGTGAGCGTCTGTCCCTGCTCTCCTGCTCCAACACATTTGGACATGCAAAAGCCTCCTCCCTTCCTTTCTCCCACTCAGCCCTCAGATACCTGCTCATTTTAAAACTGAAAGCTGTTCACGTCTTTGTGCACACTGAGGATAAAAGTGGAGACCGAGCATCCTTTGCATTACAACTGCTGGGCAGATGGCATTTACCAATGACACTTCACAAAAAGTGTAAGTCCATACTTCTGGATCTGGTTGGTTTGTGCTTTCACCAATGATGATGTACAATTCAGAGCACAAAGAAGCTGCAGAACTGCTGACCTGAGCAATGCCTTGCACTAAAAGGAGCTCAGTACACAAATTTCCATATATTCACTTAAACTGCAGGGTGTCTTAAAACACAGAACTTTAAACCAAATGTAGACATCACAGTCCTTTTTGCAGTAGATGCCAACAGAAGTGCAAGTAATAGAGTTAGAGTAAACAGAGGGAGAAAAAAAAACCCAAAACCAAACTGAAACAGCTCACTTGAAGAACATTCCATCTGTGAAATATGTTTCATCCTCTCTCCCACTGTGGCAGCAATGAGATTCTTAACAGGAAAGGAAATTGGCAGCCTAAGTGTCTCAAAAAGCTCTCATAAGATTTACTTTACCCATTACAGCATTTTAGCATAAAGGTTGTTGGAGGACTAGAATCTTTGAACTGATTGCATGGGCATCAGATGTAAGGTTAAGAGTGCAAGCATGAGAAATCTGCTGCTTTTTACTGATTTACTCACAGTGCCTCTCCCTTCCCCAGCTCCACTTACGCTTTATCCTGGAAACAACTGTCAGGCACAAACAAAACAGGGGTCAAGTCAATCTGCTCACTCACAGCACCATCAAAGCAAATGGTTGGCCAGGAACTAGCAGCACATATTTGAGGCTCCTGGAAGCCTGTGGTCAGTCAGTTCTCTTCACAGCGGTGGGCTCTGGGGTGCGTTTTTGTGTGGTTGTGTTGTTGGGGTTTTTTTGGTGAGGTTTTTCTTTTCCCCAATGTTTTGGTTTTGTTTTCCTTCCCCCTTTCCTGGTTGCTTGAGGAAACCCAAATAAAAGCCAGAGGGAAAACTTTCAGCCTACCTTCATGTGGGAGTGTGCCAAGCACTAGGCGCATTCCTGCCCCCATCCCTCTTTGCCCAGTTAGCAGCAGGCGCATTGCCTTGCTACAGGCACATTCTGGAGTTTTAAAGGAAAAACACAGCAGAAGACATTCGCAATTTACTACAGAACCAGCGCTCCGTGGTGCTGGGGGAAGGAGAGAGGGGCTGCCATCAGCTGGGCGTGAGGATTTGTACAAAAACACACCTACAGACAGAGAGCTTTGCGTCCAGGTGGAGGGGGAACGCTGTGGGTTTCAGCAGGACTTCACACTGTGACTCAGACTGCACAAGAAGTAATTGTTACTGACAGAGACACGAAGTCACACAGCTCCTGTTCTGTTTGTGTCTGCATATTCGGACAGGGCAGCGCTCAGGTGGCTGTTCCTCAGTGATGAGCGCACGAGAGAAGCACCTCATCGCTCGTATGGCTGCACAGCGACGACAAAGCGCTGCCTTTCACTGCCTCCTGGAAATGACACAAACACTGTGAGATGCGCTGCATCTCCATTTCAGTCTCGCCGGTCAAAAAAAGTCCCGATTTAAAAAAAAAAAAAAAAAAAAAAAAAAAAAAAAAAAAAAAGATTAGAAAAAAGGAACGCCTCTTCATTAAGCGTGAGAAGAAGGGAGCAGCAAATGAGTTTGCCACAAGCCCATGGCCAAAGAGGGCGATCCAGAACCGCTATCCGTTCGAGCTCTTGGGGGAGACGTCGCTTTCAAAACTAAGAACGCCCCCGACCGCTTCGAGAACTTAGCTCCGGAGCAGAACGCGCTTCCGCGAGCCTCAAGCCTGGGCACCGCACTCCCCAGGCCACTGCAGCGACTGCAGCGGCTGCCCCGCCCTCCCGCTCGGTCCGCACGGGCCGTGGTGGCGGCGGCGGTGAGGAGCGCGCAGGTCCGCCGGGTCACGCGCCCCCCTCCCCCCGCCTCGGCCGCACGTGCCCACCCTCCCCGCTCTCGCCCAGCCGCCGCCCAGCGCCGCGCGGAGACTCCCAGGGGCTCTTTAAATAGCGTCTATAAATACAACAGCGGAGCTCGCCTCCCCATTGGCTGCCGCCGCCTGGCTGGTTTGCATGGCGGGGCGGGGCCGGCGGGTCACGTGGGGGTGTGGCTAAGGTTGTGCAAGCGCGCGGTCAATCACGGCCCCGTGGGGCTGCAGCGCCCGGCAGCGGGCAGGCGGTGCCTCTGCGCGCTACCTCCGCCCGCCTTCCCGCTGTCTTCCTGCCTCTACGGGGGGCTTGCTGTGCGTCGCAGCATCCTGCCCTCCTCTGCATTGCACTGCCCGGCGCTGCAGTGCACGGTGGTGCGTTGCATCGCCCTGCCCCGTTCTGTTCTGCGCTGCTCTGCGTGGCGCTGAGCTGCTCCGCGCTGCACCGTGACAGCGGCGAGCCGCGGGATCGGGTTGGCGTGCTGCAGGCAGTGGCTGAGGGCTCAGTGATGGGCCGAGGAGCACGCTTGGCTCTCCCGCTGCTGTCCCAGCAGAAGCCAAACGCAGATCGAGGGCTGCTCGCTTTGTGCTGAATCAGCCTGAAATGATATGAGACAACGCTGAGATTTCTTGGCACAAAAATCTGGAATTCTGACAACTCCTGGAATTTCCACCGCTGCCCTGATTTCTTCGGGCCCTCCCTCAGCTGCCCCTGCAGCAGCGTTCTGCTCTGTGCTCCGTGCTCAGGAGCACCACCCCAACCCCACATACTATTGGGAGAACAAAAGCACCCTTTATTTTTGTCTTTTTAGGGCACAGCGGCTTAGCAATGCAGCTTGGGGTCATCGTATGTGGGAGTTTGTTTCAAGGCTCTGTGTTTTCCTCAGACCTATGGCACCAAATCATGTGACTTCAAGAGAATCTCAGCCTTACTGAAGAAAGTTAAAACACTCCTGGATCTCATGACATACAGAAGATGGGCTATGAAAGCTGAAGGGGGAGAGGGTCCATGATTTGCTCTGTAACTGAGGCCTGTGAATGCAGGCAGTGCAGCCTTGAGGGCTGGCATGCAGGGCATGCAGTGCCTCCTGCATGCTGCACTTCTCACTGATCCTACTGGAGCTGTGCTGACCCAGATCTGTCTGAGGATTTTTGATTGCACACACAAATACACTCTGTCTCTGCACTTAATTTCTGAGCAGTTCTAATTAAACCTGCCTTTATTTAAAAACCCTTATTTAAGTTACCTTGTTATTCCCAGGACAGTTTACTGTTTGCAAGGAGCACTGCTGTGCCTCTATCCCTCCCTGCTCTGCTTTTCCTTGGGCAGTGGTCTCAGCACCTGGCTGCATGCAATGCCATGCAACTGCCGAGTGGTTGCTGTTGTTGCAAGCTGCATGCACTCGCAGTCACTGCATGGTCTGAGCCTGATGGACAGAGGGGATGCCCAGCTGGAGCTGCTTGGTGCTATTTCAGGCATGTGTATGCATCCCGCTTTGCTCATCCCTGCTGGACTGTGTGTCACACCAGTCTCAAATGGGTATTTTGGATGTTCTGGGATGGGTAAAGCAGCTGGTTGGAGGCTGTGCACGGGAAGCTAACGTACTTAAAATAGCACAACATGACTACATGTAGGCAAATGAAGTCTGAAGCCCTGCCCTGCTATGTCATTTCAATACCTGGCTCACGGCAGGAAGCAGACTTGGATGGCTGGACTCATGTGCGGTGGCTAAGAAGAAAAATAAGGTCAAACATGAATGGGGCTGCCTCTGAAGTTAGGTGGAAACTGAAAGAGTCTTGGATTTTTTGGGTGGAGAGGGTGTCACAATTACGCACTTCAGCATTTTGGTTCTCTTTGGTCAAGCCTTAGGAAGCTACACGCATTTGCAGGCCTTGCCTGCAATCTGACTGCCACAGCTAGTGCTCTGCTCTGGATACTCGCTGCAGGTTGAAAGTGCAAAAGTGCAAATATCAGGCTTGTGTGCCTTGCTGCTAGCTCCAGGGAGTACAGATGGTCTGAGAACATCCTGCAGAGAAATGGAGAAGTGAGGTTCCTCTAAGGAAGAGCTCGCTAGAGGAACTCTCTGTGAGTTCAGAGCAGAAGTTTCTCTGTGCTCTAAGTATCTGTGGGAGCCAAGGAGGGGAAGAACTGTCTTTGTATACAGGTCCTTATAAACAAGCAGGTTACACCAAGCTTGGGTCTGACTCATGCTTTTTTGCCATCCAAGTGAAGCTTCTCCACGCAGCTCCAGTTGCCTCTGCAGAGTGACACCAGGCTGCAGCCAGACCCATGTAATAAAAGCCCCATTGTGGAGCAAGCTTATCCATAGACAGCAAAAAGCTGTAAACCTGCTGTGTTGCCAGGGCTTCCAGAGCAGAGCCATGTTGTGCCCAAAGCCCACGTCCCATCTGGTTGAGAGAGCAGGGAGAGGTGGCGAGGGGACAGGGAGAAGAAGCCACAGGACCTTCAGCAAAGGGAAGCTTTGGCTTGTGGCACCCTGGTTCTCCCTGGGCAGCCTAGCCCAGGCCTGGTCTTAACAGCACAAGGGGATGTATTAGCCCCACCCTGTGAAGGAAGAAGTTTGGTCCAAAGGATGTGAGGTGGGCTGCGCAGGTGCAGTCCTCAGGCCCAGAGGAAAAGGCCCCTGGTGATGCGTTTGCTGGTGCAGGTATTAAGCACCATTAACAACTGGTTGGACTATTCTGCTGCAGAGGGTATGGGTACAAAGGGTCTGGTGCCATCGTTTTGGACGCTGAAGTGATCTCAAGGCTGTCACTCAGTTTGGAGGCTTTCTGCAGAGAAAACAGGCAACCTCAATCAACCCCTGCACTGGCAGACAGTTGGTACAGGTGCTTCAGTACATCCTTCTGAAGTCCTCCTCACACTACATTGGCATATGAGGCCACCTCTGAGGGCGAGTAACACGGCTAAAAACACCCAGATGAAGGAGACAACATTGCTTGGCACAGTGTGTGGGCTAAGCATATCCAGTCCCTGTATCTCACATGTTCAGGCTCCGCTTTTGTGCTCTGGAAGTCCTGCTTTGAAGGCCAGAGCTTTACTCAGGCCCAGATGTGAGTTTCTGAGGGCTGAGGACCTTCCTCACACAGCCAGCCACCTTTGGAGGTGGGGCGTGTGGCTCCGGCTCCATCTGAGCGGTGCTTGCTGCCCCCAGCTGCTCGCTGCCAGAGAGCATCCTGCTGCAGCCTGAGCGCAGCACCCTGCATCTGACTGCAGCAGGAGCGCGATTTCATTGCATCTCATCACGACTGTGCATTTTGCCAGCTTTGCTTAGGACCATTTTAAGGCTTTTGGGCAGAGTGTCTGAGACACAAACTCACGACTCTGAACACAGTGAAAGATCGCAGGGCGTGTTTGCAAGGAGCTAGATTTGCAGCCGTGAAAACAAAAGCAGCAGATTAAGCAGCTATTTAGGGCTCCAGAAGTAACCTGGCATCTGAAGTCTGCCATGCACTCTCAGAAGTCTGCCTCTATCAATGTCACCACCACCCGTGGAGCCTCTGCATGTCAGTGCTTACGTTCTATGTTGTCATTTTTTCCCCAGCGCAACTACTCAATATTGGTGAGGATTTCACAAAATGCCTTCCTGAGGCTGGCAAGAAAGCAAAAAGGGATGGGGAGCCAGGGAAAACCGGCTGCCGTTCTCCTGTGACACGTGAACAGCAGTGCTTTGGGCAAATCAGTCCTAGAACCAGGTCATAGTCCTCCCGGACCTTCAAAAGGTTCTTAAGGTGTCCAGGGGTAGGTGAGCCCAGCCATACACCTGAGGAGCAGGCATGAGGTACCTAGGAGTTTCCAGGACACTGTGGGAGCCTCATTTCTTTTTACTGAACTTTAGATAGTTTGTAAGATGCTGACAGTTATTGTGTGTCTCACCTTACGCGTATCAAAGTTTCTTGGCTGCAGTTGCAAGAGTAATACCTGTAGCCTTTAAAGCAGCATTCATCTTGGCTGGCAAGGTAATTTGTGTGTGTCTTAAATACTTGTAATTAGAAAGCCTCATAGCTCCTGTAGTAAGGAACCAAACAGACTTTGGGAGCACATGAATAACTCAAAGTATATTCCTTAAAAACAAAGATAGTTCTTTTCTGTTTC
>NC_136813.1:127202241-127222241 GCF_951394365.1 Tetrao urogallus | reverse complement strand
TTACATTTTACAGAACACAATTTTTAGTTACCCTTTGGAAGCTGAGTCCGGGAAATGCCCCCATAAGACATCACAGATGGCTCTTTCCATGCACTGCTTGGCAGATGCGCAGGAAAATTACAGTGGAAAGTGGGCTCTCAGCTGGGCCTTGTGCTGAAGTGTTAAGGCACGTGATGTAATGCTTTGTCATTTTTACATGGTTTTGGGTGCTTTTTCCTCCCTGTAATTTCCATGCCAAATTATAAACCCAGCTGAAAGCTGGAAGCAAGCAACCTCACATCTGCACGGGAAAGCTTGCGATGAGCTGAGTAGATGCTGCCCGATCTGGAGCTGCTTCATGAAGTGCAGCTCTCCCTGTCAGTGCGGGCGAGGGTGCCAGCACAGTGCCAGGGGCCTCCCCAGGGCAGTGCTGCCCACAGACACATCACAACCCTCCTATCCATGGGCTCCCTTCTCTTCCCTGATTTTTTCAGCAGCCCTGCTACCCCCTGCCTCCTTCCTTCCTGCTCCCTTTGCACTCCTCCCCAGTCCCTTCCTACTTCCTTCAATCCTCCTTTCTCTTGGCTGCTTTCCTCCAGCCTCCTTTCCCCTCTCCCTGCTTCCAGATACCTTTGCTCCTCTGCTGCCCTGTCCTGCAGCTCTCCATCATGTCAGTGGAGCTCACCTGGGCAGCCCCTGCCCTCCCATCCATTGACTGAGGGGCACCAGCTTTTGTCCTTCACTATCACCAACTATCTAGCGACTAAATACTGTAAATAACTCTTGATAAGGACAAGCCAGCCAGGGGCCAACTGTTGCAAGCCCTTGTATGAACAGAGGGCCAAAGCTTGCAGCTGGAGGCAGCCCTATGGTTTGATTGCCCTGTAAGAAGGAGAAAATCCACCAGACATTGCGCTGGGTTTTGACATCCCTTGGGAGGAACCTGGAGGGCCCAGAAGGCTGGCGAGCAGAGCGGGAGCATGGGGAGAGCCTGCAGGACTTCCTCCTGTAGCCTAAGAATGATGGAATTGTAGAATCATTAAGGTTGGAAAAGACCACTGAGGTCATCAAGTCCAACTATCATAGAATCATAGAATCGTAGAAACGTAGAATCGTAGAATTGTAGAATCACGGAATCATGGAAATGGCCTGGGTTGCAAGAGACCATAATGATCATCTAGTTTCAAACCCCTGCTATGTGCAGGGTCACCAGCCACCATACCAGACTGCGCAGAGCCACATCCAGCGTGGCCTTGAATGCCTCCAGGGATGGGGCATCCACAACATCCTCGGGCAACCTGTTCCTCTGCGTCACCACCCTCTGTGTGAAAACACAAACTTTTATTGAATACAAGTTCCTCATCTTGCAGTACATGCCTGGGGCTGCATGCCATGGCCAGAGAGACCTGATGGGGCCCATGGGAAGATGTGGCCAAGACCCCAGTGATTGGTGTGAAACACTGATACCAAGCACACCAGGTATGGGGAATGGAGTGGGCAGTGGCACTGGGAAAAGCGGCCTTTTGTGGCTGCTGTGGTGTTTCAGGACTGTGCTCCAGTTGGGGCATTCTCAGAGCCTGGACAGGGTGAGCATTTGTGGGTCAGTTTGTAGAAGTCATGCAGGGCTGGAGATGTTTCCTCAGTCCCTCCAGCTGCCAAAATCCCTCAGTTCCATGGCACTGTGACTCTCGTCATGCACCTTATCACCCTGCACCTGGCCTGTTCCAGATTTGCATAGGTTGTGCTCTATCCCTGCTGAGTGCTAAGAACCATCTCCAAGGGCTGAGTCACCAGGAATCAGTGCAGAGTCCCCCCCTTCTCCTCCATTTTCGGAGGAAGAACCCCAGCACCAACTGCTATGCAGTAATGGAACTGTGGTTCTGTTGGACATAGCGATGGTAGGGCCATGCTTAAGGCCATCTCCTGCTTGCCAGCTCAGTGTGGGTTTTTCACAGTCTCCACTGTTGCAAAGGCCACATCTGGCCCAGCATGCCTCTGCTTTGCAGCACGTCCATGGCTCCAGGTGACTCCATCCTGACTATGGTTTTTGCCATGTCTGCAATCCTCCAGGTCACAAACTCCACCAGGCCATAATCACTGAAGAACGAGCTGCCTCCAATCTTAACCTCTCTAATGCTCTCCTCTGCACTGGTGAGCACCAGGTCCAGAAAGGCTTCAGCTCAGGTTGGTCTTTCAGTACCTGGACTGGGAAGTTAACCTCAACAGACTCCAGGAATCTCCTGGAAAAATAATGTCAAAAATAGCAGTTGATAATCACAGAATCATAGGGATCGGAGGGGACCTCGAGAGATCAAGTCCAATCGCCCTGCCAAAGAAGGTTTCCTACATCACGCTGTAGAAGTAGGTGGCCAGGCGGGTCTCGAATATCTCCAGAGAAGGAGACTCCACAACCTCCCTGTTGTTGGGCACCTGTTTCAGTGCTCTGTCACCCTCACCGTAAAGAAGTTCTTAAGGACAAACCTTGAAAAGGACAAGCCAACCGGGTGCCAACTATTGCAAGCCCTTGTATGAATGGATGGCCAAGGCTTGCAGCTGGAGACAGCTCGATGGCTTGATTGCTCTGCAAGGGGGAGAAAATCCACTGGACAGTGCTCTGGGTTTTGACATCCCTTGGGAAGAACCTGGAGGTCCCAGAGGGCTGGCCAGCAGAGCTGGAGCATAGGGAGAGTCTGCAGCACTTCCTCCTGCAGCCTAAGAACAATGGTGTCATAGAATCAGGAAGGTTGGAAAAGACCTCTGAGATCATCAAGACCACTTGTCAGAGAGAAACATGAACTATTATTGAATACAAGTTCTTCTTCTTGCAGTACATGCCTGAGGCTGCGTGCCATGGCCAGAGAGACCTGATGGGGCCCGTGGGAAGATGTGGCCAAGGCCCCGGTGATTGGTGTGAAACACTGACGCCAAGCACACGAGGTGTGCGTGGGGAATGGAGTGGGCAGTGGCACTGGGAAAAGCCCAGAAACTTGTGAAACTTGGGCCGGCGCTGGAGCACGTGCTGCAGGTGAGGACGGCACATTGTGATGAGCCGGCGATGCACTGTGGCATCACTGTGGGATGGGCAGCGATGTCCCCAAGTGAAGGTGGAGTGAAGGCGACGCCCAGCGGCTTGGCCAAGCTGTGCTTTGAGACGTCTCCAGGCAACGGATTGTGACTCCATAGTCCACGGATGCTTTAACGTGGGTGCAGCGGCTCAGCCCAGCAGTTCGTGCCTGGCCTCCGACCGAGCGAGCGTGCGTGCGTGCGAGGACCGGAGTGTGGACAGGGCGAGCTTTGGTGCTGGAACGTGCTCTGGGTGCTGCTAGCGCAGCTCTCAGCGGCCGTCTCAGAGCCACTTGTTCTTTACCCCGACCCTGCTGGGAGCAGGCAGACGGGACATCCCAGAGAGGCGCGTGCAGCGGCACAGGTAGGCGGCACGGGGACTGGCGGCGCAGGGCAGGGGGGCACCTTGAGGGAGCCTTCCCAGCGCTTCCCAGGTGTGTGACCAACGTCTCTTGTCCTCTTGTCCTCTTCCAGCGTGACACCTGCTGCTGCAGCGCCAGTGCCGGGGAGCGCGTTGCCATCTCCCGCTCCCCCGAGCCCACCGCAAGTGGCGGAAGCATGGAGGCAGCATTAGACACCCGCTGCCCCGTGTGCCTGGACAACTGGGACAGCGCGGCGTACGCCATGCCGTGCTGCCACCAGTTCTGCTTTCCCTGCATCCAGCGGTGGACGAGCACCAGGCCCCAGTGTCCGCTTTGCAAACAGGGTGTGCAGTCCATCATCCACACCACGCCAGCGGACAGCAAGTACGAGGAGCTGGTCCTCAGACCGGCTCCAGTGGCATCCGTTGCCACCCGACGCCCCGCAGGGCCCCGGGCAGCCTGGCCATGGCCTGCAGTGCCCAGGCGTTCTGCGGGCGGCCTCTCCCGTGACACCTGGGCTTCCATCTTCCGGGAGAACCCGGCCCTGCTGCGGCCCCTGCGCTCCTGGCTGCAACGGAAGCTGCGCCGCATCCTGGGCACCGAGGAGCCACAGGCAGAAGCGCTGGCCAACAGCGTCATCTCGGCCCTGCTCCTCGTCGGCTTGGAGCAGGACATCCTGATGGAGAGGCTGGACCTCCACCTGCACGGCCACACAGGCAACTTTGTAAGGCAGTTCATCGCCTTCACCGTGCAGAAGTACGGCAGGGAGGCTCAGCGCTTGCTGGGCCTCAACGTCACCCCTGCTGCTGGGGCACAGGAGGCCAACCCAACATGAGAGCCCACAGCTGCCCCACAACAGGAGGCTCCTGTCCCTGGCCCAGCACTCTCCAGCAGCCCTGCCAGCTCCACCAGGGACGAAATCCCAGGCAGGACAGGAGGAGACGTCGCTGGGCATCCCAGCTGCCCGCATAACAACCCTGCGGAGGTCACCGTGGAGCAGGCAGTGCCCCATGAGGAGCCAGGGCAGCCTGTGGCAGGGCCCTCTGGCCACAGCCTTCCTCAGCAGTCCCGGCGAGCCCCGAAGAGGAAGGCCAGCGACTGCCAGGCCTCGGCATCACCAAAGAAGAGGCCACCCAGCCGGCAGCAATAGAACAGCGGCCGAGCTGATGAGACTGGGGCTGGGCAGCAGCTGGGACACACGCCGGCCCCAATGGACCCTTGTCATCAGTGTCCAATTCCACCATGCAAATAAACTAGAAAAAAAACCTGCAAAAATACGTGTTGGTGTTGCTAACGGCACAGCCGTTGTTGCTTCCTCATCCTCGATGCTTTCTCCCTTTTTTCCTGGTGCCATGACACTTGCTGGCTTTGTTGTAATCCCAGATAGGGACCCCACGAGCTTCAGAGTGGGAAAGGGCAAATTTCTGCACCTAGGGGGAACATCCCTGTATCGTATGACAGCTGGGGTTAGCCAGCTGGAGCGGACCTAGGAGTCCTGCTGGACACCTGGCTGAAGCAGCAAGCAGCCCAGGCTGCCTTGGTGAATGGTGTCCTGGGCTTCATGAGGCCAGGTGCAGCCAGTAGATGAAGGGTGGTTATCCTGCCCCTCTGCTCAGCTCTGAGGAGGCCACAGCTGGAGCACTGGGCCCAGATCTGAGCTCCCCAGCACCAGGGAGACCGGGTGTTGCTCATTTTGCATGTCCATAGCCCTGGCAGTGCAAGCTGTCCCTGTTCCACCTGCCCGAAGCTTGCTGAGCTTGGATGTGGTGTATTTGGGGGGCTGGAGGGCTCAGTATGAGGAGCAGGACTTGTCCCCAGCCTTGGAGAAGAGTCCGTCCTCCACCCATGCGCGATGTGCCCTCCAGCTTCTGCATTACGGGCTGCACACAGCCTCTACATTATTGTGGGAGGTGTTTTCAAATCAAAATGGGACATTTGCCCCGTGACATGTGTCGTACAGCCTTTTTTGGCTGCTGTGGTGTTTCAGGACTGTGCTCCAGTTGGGGCATTCTCAGAGCCTGGACAGGGTGATCATTTGTGGGTCAGTTTGTAGAAGTCATGCAGGGCTGGAGATGTTTCCTCAGTCCCTCCAGCTGCCAAAATCCCTCAGTTCTATGGCACCATGCCTGTTCCAGATTTGCATAGGTTGTGCTCTATCCCTGCTGAGTGCTAAGAACCATCTCCAACGGCTGAGTCCCCCTTCTCCTCCATTTTCGGAGGAAGAACCCCAGCACTAACTGCTATGCAGTAATGGAACTGTGGTTCTGTTGGACATGGCAATGGTAGGGTCATGCTTAAGGCCATCTCCTGCTTGCCAGCTCAGTGTGGGTTTTTCACAGTCTCCACTGTTGCAAAGGCCACATCTGGCCCAGCATACCTCTGCTTTGCAGCACGTCCATGGCTCCAGGTGACAGATTTTGAATTTCTGCCTCCCTTATGTTTCTCACCTGCCCCTGGGGATGCTGTTCTTGCCCTTGTTCCTCCTTACCCCAACATTCTGTGGTTACATTCTGTCCCTTCTTGGTCATCCCTAGAAACAGGACTGAGTAACTCCTTAGGAGAGCCTCATGGGGGCAGCTGGCAGGATATACCAATGAGAAGCAGGCTTTTTCTTCACTGTGGCTTTTCCTTGCCTTGATCCCACCATCAATGCTTCTCCATAAGCAAGTGGATCCATTTCTGTCCTCTTTCTGCTCCCTTCCCATTACTGCAGTGTACTGCTGCTTTTTAGGGATCCAGGAAATGTGGTGAGCATAGGGCCTAACATATAATGTTCTTTATTCCTTTTACAGTCATTGAGAAACAGGACTGAGACGCTGGGATAAGCAAAAAAACTAAGGGCAAAGCAAGTCATGCCTTCTGGCCAGAGGAGACCAACGTCTTGTGAACCTCCATGATTTGAGAGAAGTATGAGGGCTCAACTCTTTGGAGAAGGAATTTGGAATGCCATGACTATAAGCAACTGCAGAGGGAATTTTAAATTAAGTGATTATTTAAAATTTTAACATCATTTAAATTTTAAGTAGTTCAACTTTCTGTAAAATGAAAGCAATTTTCTGTTTCCATATGAAATGGGACAGATCCTCTGCATCTGTAAGTCACTGGCTCTCTGCACTGCAATTGAGGGATGTTAATTGATTTGTAGCAGCTGATGATCTGCCAGTTCCAGCTCTGTCCTGGAAATACACTCCTCCAATCTGACTGGTAGTGCAGACTTGACGTTTCATTAGTTTGCAAGAAGGCTGCTGCCAGGACAGGTACACACTGCGGTATTGTGGCTGAAGAAAGAAGAAAATTTCTCTAAAACTCGTCATGTTATTGATGCTAATTTAAAAGTATTTCCCTGGCTCCCAGTCTAGAAGGATCACTTAGGGATGTTGTTTTTCTTTCTGTATGTGCATTAGGAAACCACTGCTAGCATTGGGTATTTCAGGCTCTGTTTCTTTTAGAAGAATGAAGGCAAGGAATCAGCATGGAGGAATGGGAAAGACCCTTCATGCCCTGCCAACACATGACTATTCCCTACACTTAGAGCTTTGTCCTACTCAGTTGGAAATGACTCATTGATAAAGGTTCCCACTACTTCCTTTGGGAGATCATTAAACAGCCTTTCAGACTTCAGCGTTAGGATGTTTTTCTTGATAGTCAGCCTAGACATTTCTCTGCTCTGTTTCCTCCCATTGCCCCTAGCTACACTTTGTCCCGCCCTAAACAATTCCTTTTCCCTCCTTGCACTGATATGCATACCCTATGCATATCAGAAAAGGGGAGGGAGTGACACAAAAAGAACATGTAAACATGTTTTTAGTCAAGTCTGCGGGGGAAAAAAAAAAAAAATTGCACTAGAGGTCCTGCCATGATGCTATAACTGTGAGGAGAAAGAGGGGGATATTTGCTGCTGTGTTGGCTCTGCCCAACCCACTGTGATGTCTACTCAATCAGTTCAGGGGACCTCAGGAACTTCACAAAGCTCTCTGATAGACGACTGGACCTTACAAAGAGTGCACTTGCATCCTGTTCCCCTTCACCAAACGCTGATGACAGGCTAATATGATATCCACGATCCTTTGGATAAGGAATGAGCACAGGGCTGTAAAATGGCATCAAGGGCTGTTTTGAGGGAGGCAAATGGATCGTCTCCCACTTCTGCTATTTCCTGCTGGCCACTGGAGCCTTATGGTTCTTGCTCCTCTTAGTAAGCACATTGCTGCAAAATATCCCTCTAGATGAACTGCTACTATGAAAAAAATAAATAATGGCAATGTCATGTTCAGGAAAAAAAAAAAAACCAAAACCAAAACCAAACAAACTTGAAAATTGATTTTACTGACTTCCGTGCAGCAGTAACAGTGTGGAAAAACAAAAGGGAAGAAAAACTGAGAAACGTAAGACTACGAATGCAGTGTAAAGCAGAGCACAGAGCAAAGGGGTAGGGCATGGCTTTAGCAGTGAGAGTACTTCGTCTCCTTGGCTTACATGGAGTTGCGCAGCTCCCTCTGCTCTATTAAAGTGCAGCAGTTTTTTGTTGGCTTAAAGCTGCTTCCAAAACAGTGCCTTATATGTCTATGGAGATTTGGGGGAAAACTTCACTGCTGCCAGGTCTTTTCCCAGCTGCACATATATACTACGCCCATGATTTAAAGGCCCTTCTTGATGTCCATATAAAAACCTTTACTTTTGTTTTTGCAAATAAACAGCACAGAGAAGTTGAGCTCATTGGCTCAGAACTGCTGCACTGTAATGTTAACTGTAGGAAATATTGCTTCCGCAGAGCAGGAATGAATAGGCTGTCTGGTAATGAGGAGAGAGCTTAAATGGTGCCTTAGTGCAATCCACACAAGCAGATTCTGGAAGAAAAACTCCCAAATTGTCTATTCCCATTTTTTTCTCCACATTATGCCTTAAAAGATCAGAGCAGGTCACCTGAACAGCACTGCAAGGGTTAATGTTGGGGAAAGATTCAAATGTAAGCGGCCAAAAAAGCCTCTAGACTTCAGAGACAGGAAATGGGAATTGTTTTGCCTCCTCCTGTATGACTTCAGTTGACTTCTTCCTCACCTTTTCTGGGTCATCAGTTGAAAGCTTCGAGCTTCTCTGGCTTTACTGCTGTTATATGGGTCATTCACTAGAATGTAAAAATCAGTAAGGTCAACAAAGCACCTCTGGGGCTTTGTTGCAAGACTGCAAGCACACGAAAACTGTCCTTGTCCCTCCCCAGAAACACGGGCATTTCTGCTGCGGGCAGAAAACACACCTCTGAAATCTCCTGTGGTGAGATCTGTTGCTGATCTCTGTCATTCATGCGAGGGCATGATTTCAAAATCCAGAGAAGATGCTCAAAGCTCATAGGTTACTTTATTAAAGCCCACAAAAAAAGGCTTCTGTAAAAGTCTGCAGAAAGAACTGGAGGGAATGAAAGGCACGTTTTTCTTGCTGATAGCTGGACTGAACTGCAGCTGTCCATGTCTGGATGACAATTAGGCATTTAGTTGGGACCGAGATTTCATAACCTTCTCATAATCAAAAAAATCAGAAGGACCTTTGGGATATCAGCAATCCCAAGTTGACAGGAAGCTGGAACCTAAGGAAAACAGCTCCAGACAGGACAGACACATTCCTGGGGACCAGCCTCATTAGGAGAGTTCCTCTGCAGGGCAGCTGTGATAGATAGTTGTGCTTCGCTGTTATGACTCAGCTAATCTGATCATCATCTCCTGCTGGCCTCTGGGACACTCCATCTGACCAGCTCTCTGCCCACTCATTCCAACATATGAGCAGTTTGCACTCCAAGTGAAGGATTGTCAGTAACTTCTTGTAAGGCTTACAGCACAGAAAACAAACAATGACTGCATGACAACTGCACAAACTCTTAAACATCCCTTTCTTCTACAGGCAAAATAGATGCTGCTTCTACACTGACTGCTTATATCACAAGGTCTTCTCTTAAACACTGCGTACATGCATGTACATGTACAAAGTTTGTAAGCTGTGCGCACCCCACTGTGCATCAGTACAAACATGGAACTACTGCAAAATGCTAACAACAATCAAAGTGAACATGATGGGACATACCGGTCTGTACTGATAAAATTAATGCTTTCTAGTGTCACCACAAAACCAGATCTCCTCATTTCTTATAGTTAAAAAAAAATCCTGAACAACTATTTTGCAACTCATTAAAAAATAAAGAAAGCAAGCTCTTCCTTTTGATGGAATTGGTGCTGGAAACTACAGTAAGTGATGTGTTTTTAGCATGGAGCTGTAGGATGGAATGATGAAGTACTTCTACAGAGTAGAGCCAGCCGTGGGGAGAGACATGCAGTGCTCCAACAAAATCAGGCTGCAAAACAAAAAAGAGTTCTCACAAGTACTGGCAGTGCAAGTAGCATTCAATCAGTGCTTTTAATGATATTGCTGCTAATTTAGTTTAGGTTTTCTTGATTTAGATTTCTAGGCTTAGGTTTAGATCAGGGGGAAGTTCTTTACCAAGAGAGTGGTGAGGTTCTGGAACAGGCTGCCCAGAGAGTTTATGGATGCCCCGTCCTTGGTGTTCAAGGCCAGGTTGCATGGGACCTTGGGTAGCCTGGCCTAGTATTAAATGTGGAGTTTCACAGCCCTGCCTCTGACAGGGAGGTTGGAGATTCGTGATCCTTGAGGTCCCTTCCAACCCAAGCCATTTTGTGATTTTATGATTCTATGATTCTGTGATTCCTTCCTCTTAGTAATCCAAATATTCATAAGTGCTTACGACTATTTATTCAGTATTTAGCAGGTCAAGTGACAACAGAAACATCTCCTGTGACACCCCTGATGCCTCAGCCCTGACACCAGGGGACCTACAAACACCCTCCCTGTGCTGGGGTCCTCTTCCTGAGTCTCCTATGAGAAGACTAATTGGTGTTAGAGAAAATCATGGTGTTGCTACCATTTTCATTTCTTCACCATAAATTGGACAGCACATGTTTTGATATTTAATCCTCCCCTCCCCCAGCTGTAAACTGACTATCACAACTAAAAATTGATTGTCAAAGTAAAAGTCAAGCTAACAACCTGATAGTATAAAATCCCAGCTCTCCATCCCTTTCTTTTGGAGAGGCAGAATCCAGAAGAAAACTGGAATTTTAGCAAAGAATATCAAGCAAAAAGATAAATAAAAACTTTCCAAAAATAACGACTGACAGATACAGATATTATTTTAACAAAGCCCATTTTGCAGTGAATGATGAGTTTTCACTTTTGGAAACATCAGTGGTTATGCAAGATGGTCACCTAACTATTCAAGTATTGCAGGTCATTAATCCATTTCCAAACAAAAAGGATCTGAACTGTTGGAAATGATGACATTTGGGCAATGTCATAAACCTCACTAGTCTACACTTCCACTCTGCAGCAGGAAAAAGTGTGTCCAAAATAAAGCCCATGCACCCCAAACTAATGTCATCAAGTCAATAATTTCATAGCTTTAACTATGTTCCTGAGTTCTGGTCAGTCTAGAAACTGCTGAGAACAACTGACATTTTCTAGTTGCATTAAGAATTACCATGAAAATGAAAAACATAATTCTTGAGCCACTGAAATGGATATGAAGTCATTTCAAAGATGCTATTACTCCTAAAGCACCCACAAATTGAAGAACCAAAATATGGTGTTCATCAAGGTCAGTAGGAATCTTCCACTGTCTTCTATAGGCCTTGGTACCTCAGAAATAGCTTGCTGAACTATAGAGTGCTTCTGGTGACTGAACAAGCTGTATTCTCTTCCTAAATCAGGGAGGTTTCAGAGTGACAGAACACTGGAACAGGCTGCCCAAGAGATGGTGGAGTCTCCTCCTCTGGTGATATTCAAGACCAATCTGGATGCTTTCCTGTGTAGGGAACCTGCTTTAGTGGGGTTGTTGGCCTCGATCTCTAGAGGTCCCTTCCAAACGCAAAGATTCTTTGATCTGTAAGGTTCTAGGATGCAAAGTCAGTACCACTCCCAGATCTTTCTTACATGCTACGTTTAGACAAGTGGAATTTTCCATTCACTTAGAAGCTGAAGTGTAAGACATAGGTGAGTTGACACACTTGTCAACAAACCCTGGTCACGTGTTGGTGTTATGCAGAGCCTGCACGATGATTTCGGATGATTGTAATGACTACAGTGCCATGATTGGAAGTTTGGAGAGGAGTAAGCAAGATTATTGTGGAAGTATGGGGACTAGTGGCTAAAGAAGCAGTGTAGTTCTCAAGAGAAACCTGGAGATTTGTCACTGGCAAAACTACTTACACGGTGACCTTGGAAAAGTTATTCTAGGTATCATTCTAATAGCACGTAAGATGTAAGGATAGTTCAGAGGCTTAATTAATCACAATCTTCAAGCTTCAAATCCACTTAAGGGTGAAAAACAGCACCATAATAATTTGAGCCCTGTAGCTGGTTATGTTCAGGATCAGCTACCTGGAGTGATTTAGGAATATGTTGGCAGGTGCCACCCCTGCAGTTAATCTGCTGCAATTCCCTGCAGAGTGCCAGTATTTCTAGCTGTAAATGAACCTGCAGTATAAAAAAAAAAGCATTGCAAGTATTCCGTGATGTAAGGAATAAGGAGTTCATGCTGAATGCAAGAACACTGCAGTAGTAATTCCACAGCAGTGACTCGCTTACTTCCATGGCAGCCTCCGAGAGTGGGCCCTGCCAAAAGTTTACAAAGAAGAGGAAACAAAGACAGAAGTGGGAATTTAGAAAGGAGCCTTCCCACAGGATGAGTCCGGGGCTCAGTTCCCCCTTGTAGCCAGAAGACCTTGCCGTTAACCATATGCCATGGAGGAGAATTCTCTTTGATCTGCTTTAAATGCTCAATTAAGTTAAATTTCTTTTAATCTTTTCAAAATGGAAAAATAAGCTGAAGCAAAGCAATTACCCTCACTCTACTGTTTTTCCTTTTATTCATCTCTAAGCAATAGTTCCCAGCTTTACAGTTTTTCTTCCTGTGAGCTCTTTTATTCAGTCATTTCAGTGTCTCAGTTCTGGACCTTCCTATTTCTAAAAAATACTTTTGAGAAGAAAAACATAGCCAAGAATGAATACGGTATTTCAGACACACCAACTGGCCTGGTTTATACAGCAGAGTTACATTTTGCAGGGTCTGTTTTCCATCCTGGGCTGTACAGTACTCACACAAATTTGTATTTATGATACCTCTGCATTTTAAGTGGAGCTTTTCACTGGACCAATGATGATTCCCTTTTTTATCTCAGTAAAGTTAACTTTTCGGAGTAGCTGACAATGATGTTTGTTGTTTTCTTTTTTTCCAAAATCTGATTATTTCCTATTTATCCAAACCGGAAGCTTTTGTTTCCTCTCCTATTTCTGTTTCACCCTGCATTCCTAGACTCTTCTGAAGGTTTTTACACTCTTCCCTCATGCTCAGTGTCCTTCCACCATTTTGTGTCATCTGCAGAATTTCTCACCACTCACACAATTTTCCTGATCATTAACAAAAATAGCAGAAAAACCACCCAACAGTATGGATCACAACACCTGCTGTTAATCTTTTGTTAATGTGAAAATGTGTAATCTCTTTCATGTTTTACCTTCTCTAAGTTAACCAATTTCTAACGCTGAGCAATAACTTATCCAATGCTTAAGCTGTTTGCAACAAACCTAATAACCAATGCTCAGATATTGGCAGTGGGCGATTAAGTAAAAAGCTGTTCTAAATAAGAACTGGTACACAAAAAGTTGTCTCTATTTGATGATTCTTATGTTGTCTACTCCACTTACGCTCCCAAATGTCAAGTTGCACTACTCCTTTAAACAGTAATATCAAGAGGGAACGCAGAGTCAGCCTACTGATAATTTAGGACTGCTATACTGAAATGTAATGTGGTTAGTAAAACTGTTCAGATCTTTTGTCTTTGTTAGATCAGCAGTTGCAAATCCTTATCAAGGAAGAAAAATTGTTGTCTGATGGACAGCAAACTCTATGTACAACGTATTGTACAATTTCTATTATGTACAATGGGGTAAAGCATCATCATATCTACCTGATAAGTCAGCAGATCTATCTAGGAATGACAGTGCAAGGACAAATATTCTCAACAGATCATTTCAATACCTGCACGAAAACATAACTGAAAATTGTCTGAAGAATAAACAAATCAGCTATAGACTGAGATCTAGTGAGGCTATACATTCAAGATGTCTAGATAACTCTGAATCTCTCCAAAATAATCTCAATAAAAATATATAAACACATTTCACATAACTCCCTACCTCCAGACATATTCATTCCTCTGCTAGTGACCAAATAATGTCAAATAACTCTTGCTAAGGAAATGCCAACCACGAGCCAACTGTTGTGAGCCTTGTATCAATGGAGGGCCAAGGCTTGCAGCTGGAGACAGCTCGATGGCTTGATTGCTCTGCAAGGGGGAGAAAATCCCCGAGAGACAGCCCTGGGTTTTGACATCCCTCGGGAGGAACCTGGAGGTCCCAGAGGGCTGGCCAGCAGAGCTGGAGTGTAGGGAGAGCCTGTAGGACTTCCTCCTGCAGCCTAAGAACAAGAGTCATAGAATCAGGAAGGTTGGAAAAGACCTCTGAGATCATCAAGACCACTTGTCAGAGAGAGAAACATGAACTTTTATTGAATACAAGTTCTTCTTCTTGCAGTACATGCCTGGGGCTGTGTGCCATGGCCAGAGAGACCTGATGGGGCCCATGGGAAGATGTGGCCAAGGCCCCGGTGATTGGTGTGAAACACTGACGCCAAGCACACGAGGTGTGCGTGGGGAATGGAGTGGGCAGTGGCACTGGGAAAAGCCCAGAAACTTGTGAAACTTGTGCCGGCGCTGGAGCACGTGCTGCAGGTGAGGACGGCACATTGTGATGAGCCGGCGATGCACTGTGGCATCACTGTGGGATGGGCAGCGATGTCCCCAAGTGAAGGTGGAGTGAAGGCGACGCCCAGCGGCTTGGCCAAGCCGTGCTTTGAGACGTCTCCAGGCAACGGATTGTGACTCCATAGTCCACGGATGCTTTAACGTGGGTGCAGCGGCTCAGCCCAGCAGTTCGTGCCTGGCCTCCGACCGAGCGAGCGTGCGTGCGTGCGAGGACCGGAGTGTGGACAGGGCGAGCTTTGGTGCTGGAACGTGCTCTGGGTGCTGCTAGCGCAGCTCTCAGCGGCCGTCTCAGAGCCACTTGTTCTTTACCCCGACCCTGCTGGGAGCAGGCAGACGGGACATCCCAGAGAGGCGCGTGCAGCGGCACAGGTAGGCGGCACGGGGACTGGCGGCGCAGGGCAGGGGGGCACCTTGAGGGAGCCTTCCCAGCGCTTCCCAGGTGTGTGACCAACGTCTCTTGTCCTCTTGTCCTCTTCCAGCGTGACACCTGCTGCTGCAGCGCCAGTGCCGGGGAGCGCGTTGCCATCTCCCGCTCCCCCGAGCCCACCGCAAGTGGCGGAAGCATGGAGGCAGCATTAGACACCCGCTGCCCCGTGTGCCTGGACAACTGGGACAGCGCGGCGTACGCCATGCCGTGCTGCCACCAGTTCTGCTTTCCCTGCATCCAGCGGTGGACGAGCACCAGGCCCCAGTGTCCGCTTTGCAAACAGGGTGTGCAGTCCATCATCCACACCACGCCAGCGGACAGCAAGTACGAGGAGCTGGTCCTCAGACCGGCTCCAGTGGCATCCGTTGCCACCCGACGCCCCGCAGGGCCCCGGGCAGCCTGGCCATGGCCTGCAGTGCCCAGGCGTTCTGCGGGCGGCCTCTCCCGTGACACCTGGGCTTCCATCTTCCGGGAGAACCCGGCCCTGCTGCGGCCCCTGCGCTCCTGGCTGCAACGGAAGCTGCGCCGCATCCTGGGCACCGAGGAGCCACAGGCAGAAGCGCTGGCCAACAGCGTCATCTCGGCCCTGCTCCTCGTCGGCTTGGAGCAGGACATCCTGATGGAGAGGCTGGACCTCCACCTGCACGGCCACACAGGCAACTTTGTAAGGCAGTTCATCGCCTTCACCGTGCAGAAGTACGGCAGGGAGGCTCAGCGCTTGCTGGGCCTCAACGTCACCCCTGCTGCTGGGGCACAGGAGGCCAACCCAACATGAGAGCCCACAGCTGCCCCACAACAGGAGGCTCCTGTCCCTGGCCCAGCACTCTCCAGCAGCCCTGCCAGCTCCACCAGGGACGAAATCCCAGGCAGGACAGGAGGAGATGTCGCTGGGCATCCCAGCTGCCCGCATAACAACCCTGCGGAGGTCACCGTGGAGCAGGCAGTGCCCCATGAGGAGCCAGGGCAGCCTGTGGCAGGGCCCTCTGGCCACAGCCTTCCTCAGCAGTCCCGGCGAGCCCCGAAGAGGAAGGCCAGCGACTGCCAGGCCTCGGCATCACCAAAGAAGAGGCCACCCAGCCGGCAGCAATAGAACAGCGGCCGAGCTGATGAGACTGGGGCCGGGCAGCAGCTGGGACACACGCCGGCCCCAATGGACCCTTGTCATCAGTGTCCAATTCCACCATGCAAATAAACTAGAAAAAAAACCTGCAAAAATACGTGTTGGTGTTGCTAACGGCACAGCCGTTGTTGCTTCCTCATCCTCGATGCTTTCTCCCTTTTTTCCTGGTGCCATGACACTTGCTGGCTTTGTTGTAATCCCAGATAGGGACCCCACGAGCTTCAGAGTGGGAAAGGGCAAATTTCTGCACCTAGGGGGAACATCCCTGTATCGTATGACAGCTGGGGTTAGCCAGCTGGAGCGGACCTAGGAGTCCTGCTGGACACCTGGCTGAAGCAGCAAGCAGCCCAGGCTGCCTTGGTGAATGGTGTCCTGGGCTTCATGAGGCCAGGTGCAGCCAGTAGATGAAGGGTGGCTATCCTGCCCCTCTGCGCTGCTCTGAGGAGGCCACAGCTGGAGATTGCTGGGTTTGGTGGGATATGATGTATTTGGAGGGATGGAGGGTCAGTATGAGGAGCAGGGTTGTCCCCAGCCTTGGAGAAGAGCCCGTCCTCCACCCACGTGTGACATGCCCTCCAGCATCAGCATGACAGGCTGCACACAGCCTCTACATTATTGTTGGAGGTGTTTTCAAATCATAATGTGACACTCCCCCCCTGACATGTGTCATACGGCCTTTCCTGGCTGCCATGGTGTTTCAGGACTGTGCTCCAGTTGGGGCATTCTCAGAGCCTGGACAGGGTGATCATTTGTGGGTCAGTTTGTAGAAGTCATGCAGGGCTGGAGATGTTTCCTTGGCCTCTCCAGCTGTCAGAACCCTGGAATTCCATGGCACTGTGGCTCTTGTCATGCACCTTATCACCCTGCACCTGGTCTGTTCCAGATTTGCATAGGTTGTGCTCTATCCCTGCTGAGTGCTAGGAACCATCTCCAAGGGCTGAGTTCACCAGGGGTCAGTGCAGAGTCCCCCCCTTCTCCTCCATTTAGGATGAAGCACCCCAGCACCAGTTTAGCCTGGGTGTATCCAGCCAGGTAAGCACTACGCAGAAATGGAACTGTGGTTCTGTTGGACATGGCAGCAGTGAGGAGCAGAGGCTGTGTCTTGTGTCAGCAAGGGTGGGTGCTCTTGTCTTTTTCTCAGGTGACTGGCTCTCCTGTTTACACTGACACCCCCCCTTCAGTCATGGTCCTCACCAGGAAACGTGCTTCCCATGCGAAGACTGTGGCAACCCAGACAGAGGGTCTGCTTAATAATGTGGCGGTTCAGGTCTCTGGCTGCCGGGAGTGCCTCGGCCTGCTGCTGCCGGGGGAGGATGGGAAGGATGCCACTTGTGTGCGGTGTGAGCAGCTGGATGAGCTGCTCAACCTGGTGGTGGAGCTTAGGGAGGAGGTAGGTAGACTGCGGACCATCAGAGAGTGCGAGCGAGAGATTGACTGGTGGAGTGACTCTCTGCGAGAAAGGCGCAGAGATTGCACTACCCAGACGGAGAGAACAATGGACCCTCTCTCTCATTGTAGTCAAACAGGGAGAGACAGCTTGAGAGAAGATGAGGAATGGCAGCTGGTCTCATCCCGGCGTCGCAGGCAACCCCCAAGTTCTCGACCTACCTCGGTTCCCCTGATCCCTCTCTGTAATAGGTATGAAACCCTGAAGCCAGAGGGAGAGGTGACTGATGATAATGTGGGAGCACTGCCGCCAAGCTTGCCTAAGGTGAGGCGGTCAGCTCCGCGTTTAAAGACTGCCTCCTCCAAGAAAGAAAGGAGAGTGGTAGTTGTAGGTGACTCTCTTCTGAGAGGAACAGAGGGTCCAATATGTCGTCCTGACCCTACCCGTAGGGAGGTATGCTGCCTTCCTGCGGCCCGGGTCAGGGATATTTCTAGAAAACTCCCCAGCCTTATCCGCCCCTCTGATTATTATCCTCTATTGATAGTTCAGGCCGGCAGTGATGAGATCCCTGTTAGAAGCCTGAGGATTATAAAAAATGATTTTAGGAGACTGGGGAAGTTAGTTGATGGAGCGGGCATACAAGCAGTGTTTGCCAGCATTCCCTTGGTGACAGGGATGAACGCTGAGATGACCAGGAAAAGCCATCTTATAAATGCATGGCTGAGAGGCTGGTGCAAGCGTAAAAATTTTGGATTCTTTGATCATGGGGTGGTCTACTCGGCATCTGGCCTGAGGTCTACTGATGGGAATTGCTTGTCTCCAAAAGGGAGACGGATACTTGCCCAGGAGCTGGCGGGACTTGTAGAGAGGGCTTTAAACTAGATAGGAAGGGGGAGGGGGATAAAGCCAGGCCTGCTAGAGAGCAGCCTGGGGAAGTGGTAGTGGGATTAGGTGAGAGGCGAGGGGCTCAGCTGAGGTGCGTCTACACTAATGCACGCAGCATGGGCAACAAACAAGAAGAGTTGGAAGCCATTGTGCAGCAGGCAAACTATGACCTAGTAGCCATAACGGAAACGTGGTGGGATTGCTCCCACGATTGGAGTGCTGCAATGGATGGCTATAAACTCTTCAGGAAAGATAGGCAAGGAAGGCGGGGTGGAGGTGTAGCTCTCTATGTTAGGGAATGCTTTTACGCTACTGAGATTATGACTGGGGACAATAATGTTGAATCCCTATGGGTAAAGATCAGAGGAAGGGCTGACAAGACAGGCACCCTGGTGGGCGTCTGTTATAGACCCCCAAATCAAGATGAAGAAACAGACGAGGTATTCTATAAGCAGCTGGCACGAGCTGCACAGTCGCCTGCCCTTGTCCTCATGGGGGACTTTAACTTCCCTGACGTATGCTGGGAGTACAGCACAGCACAGAGGAAGCAGTCTAGGAGGTTTCTGGAATGCGTAGAGGACAACTTCCTGATACAGCTGGTCGGAGAGCCCACGAGAGGAACTGCCCCACTAGACCTGCTGTTCACAAACAGGGAAGGTTTGGTGGGAGATGTGGAGGTTGGAGGCTGTCTTGGACAGAGTGATCATGAAATGATAGACTTCGTGATTCACGGTGGAGCCTGGAGGGGGAATAGTAATACTGCTACCTTGGACTTCAGGAGGGCGGACTTTGAATTGTTCAGGGGACTAATAGGGGGAGTCCCCTGGCATTCAGTCCTAGCAAGCAAAGGGGTCCAAGAGAGCTGGTTGCTCTTCAAAAAGGAAGTCTTAAGGGCGCAGGAGCAGGCAGTCCCCCTGAGCTGCAAAATGAGCCGGCGGGGAAGAAGACCGGCGTGGATGAATAGGGAGCTATTCCTGAGGCTCCGGGAGAAAAAGAGAATCTACCGCCTGTGGAAAGAGGGACAGGCCACTCAAAATGAATACAGGGAAGTTGTTAGGATGTGTAGAGGTGAAATCAGAAAGGCAAAAGCCCAGCTTGAATTTAACCTAGCTGCTGGTGTGAAAAGGAATAAGAAACTCTTTTATAAATACATTAACAGTAAGAGGAGGACAAAGGAGAATATCCACTCTTTGCTGGATGAGGCTGGGAATGTGACCACTGAGGATAAGGAAAAGGCGGAGGTTCTGAATGCCTTCTTTACGTCTGTCTTTAAAAGTCAGACCAGTTATCCTCAGGATACCCCTCTCTCTGACCTGGTAATCTCGGCCGGGGAGCACACTAACCCCCCTGCGATTCTGAAAGAAACAGTCAGAGACCTACTGCTCCAGCTGGACTGTCACAAGTCGATGGGGCCAGATGAGATCCACCCAAGAGTGCTGAGGGAACTGGCGGAGGTGATAGCCGAGCCGCTTTCCATCATCTGTCAGCGCTCCTTGTTGACTGGTGAGGTCCCAGATGACTGGAGGCTTGCCAATGTGACTCCCATTTATAAGAAAGGTCGTAAGGAGGATCCGGGGAACTACAGGCCTGTCAGCCTGACCTCGGTGCCAGGGAAGGTTATGGAGCAGATCGTCTTGAGGGAGATCATGCGGCATGTGCAGGGTGACCGGGGGATCAGGCCTAGCCAGCATGGGTTCATGAAGGGCAGGTCCTGTTTGACCAACCTGATCTCCTTCTATGATCTAGTGACCCATCTGGTGGATGAAGGAAAGGCTGTTGATGTGGTCTACCTAGACTTCAGCAAAGCCTTTGACACTGTCTCCCACAGCATTCTCCTGCAGAAGCTGGCAGTCAGAGGCTTGGATGGGTACACTCTTGGCTGGGTAAGGAGCTG